>NW_024868844.1:193280-212924 GCF_013358625.1 Macadamia integrifolia | reverse complement strand
AATATATATCTAAATTTCCTTTGGAGAATGGATTTGGCACATCTGCTTGATCATCTTTTCTTGCGCTTGTAACAGGTTCGCTTCCTGACCAAAATATACCATCCTAACATTGACAAGGTGCTTAGCTCCTGTTCCTTCTCTCTTGTTTTTGAGCTAGCAAGTGTTTCTAGCATCTGATTGCAACTTATCCATTTATGCAGCTTGGAAGGATATGCCTTGATATTCTCAAAGACAAATGGAGTCCGGCTCTCCAGATCCGAACCGTATTACTAAGGTGAACAATAATGCTCACTCTTGGATAAAATGGCATTCAACTTCTGCTGATAACTTGACATAGATGATGCATAAAATCCTCTTATAACATTTCATCTGGAATAAGTAAAAGGAATCAAAGTATGTTAAAACTCTGGCAACTACCCAGTAAGGGAGTATTTAGCTCTACTTTCGAATGAGAAGATAATATGTTCAGACTGATTTTAGCATACTAAAGTTATGCAATTATCATGTTGTGCCATGTATCAGCATTCAAGCACTTCTGAGTGCACCAAACCCTGATGATCCTCTTTCTGAAAACATTGCAAAGCATTGGAAGACCAATGAGGCTGAGGCTGTCGAAACAGGTACTGGCAATAATTTTGAAATTTTATACCCTTAATTTTTCTCCAGTACTTCATGAAATTGTTCCCTAGGTCAATGTTGGATTTTGACCAAAAAAGAAAAAGGTCAATGGTGGCTCCTTTATTTGACCTTGAATTCATTATAATATGTGATGCTTGATATTTTGCATTGAAATTAAAATGTGAGCCTCCTGATTTTGATTTCAAGGTAAAGTGTTCTTATCAGGACCACTTTATTCTGTTAGCTGTTTTGGCTAAAAGATATTTAATATTTCCAGCTGATCTTGAAAATGCCCAAGATACTTGACAGTCAACAAAAATATTTCTTCATCTCATACTGTTAGAATTTTACAAAAAAAGCAGTCCATTTGCCATTATGTTTTCAATAATGTTTGTGTACTTTCTCCTCACTTGTTTGTTGCTTGGAATCTTGCAGCAAAGGAATGGACCCGTCTATATGCGAGTGGTGCATGATAACAAGACGGGAACCTTTTCTCGCAAGGTGACATCCTGCGATGTAAGTTACCAGTGGTTATTTTCGAGTGGAAATGATAAAAATTCATGTCTGAACTATCAAAAGATTGATCCCCTTCAAGATGTTTAGCTATGGGCTGTTCACTGGATTATCAAAAGATTAATCCCTTCAAAGTTGTAAGATTAGATAATGATTGGTGGTCTTTCACAATCTTTCTTGTGGTCTTAATTATGATTTGGTACGGTACATGATTTTCTCATGTGCTCTGGTTGTGAATGAAAAACAAATCCTTTATATAGTTTTTCAAGTAACAAGAAGCTGAAGTCAATTGGAAGGGAAGGAATGGTTAGTATCTGTATCCAAATTCTATACTTTTTGACAAATACTATTGTCTTTTTTTGTGCGTGGGATTTATATTATTTCCCCCCATCCAACCGCCATCACCCACTACCACCCAACCTAGTCAAGGCGAGATATGATGCCAGGTCTTTGCCAGACGTTACCGGTGGATTCTCAAATACTAATCTGTTTTGGAGCAAGTGAATGAGAATCACTAATTGGGTTGCCTTTAAAGACTATTTTCTCACAGTTTTGGGATCAGATAAAAATTGTTGATACCAATTTGGATATGGTGAATTTGCCTGAATTCCGCAGATTGGCTTGGAGTAGTGAGTGGTGATACCAGTACATTGCTGGAACTTGGGACCTTGATTCAGTGTGCTTACCTATCTATCTAGCTAGCCTTGGTGCATGGTGCCTTGTTTGTCGCTCAAAATCTTTCATAAATGCCAGCGCTAACAAACTTGAGACAATACTCACTCCGGTGGTGCCAATGACAACAATAGGCTTCTCTTCAATCCTCTACCACCAAAATGGCTGACTAAGATGAGGTTAAGGTTCATTGTCTTCTAACCCTTCTTCCAATGAATTAATTAGGGAAATGAGTACACTGGCTTTGAAATTTGAATGATAAGCCGTGGGTGTTCTGATGCTTGTTTGACTTTTCTGGGCAAGTTTTAAAATGGTATTTGATTTTATTGGGCAAAGTTCTAAAATGGTAATAGTCCATGGTGAGCCATGGAGCTGGGGATGAAAAAGAGGTGGTGCGGAGTCCCTATTGTTGGGTCATCACCTTCGACAATAATTAACATCACTGCAGAGATAATCAGTTTGGAGCATTTAGGTATTAGACCTCAACACATCATCCGACAGTTTGAAACATTGGGGTTTAGACCTCAACACATGGGCATGTTTCTTGAGAAGTTGGATGTGCACTGCCACGTCGGCCACGCCGTTGAAGAGCCCCATTCTCCAGGCCACCCGTATTATTGGAGAGACAGAGAACACGGGTGGAACATAAATTAATGTTCCCGACAAGGGAATTCACTAGTTTTGTCAGATATATGCAAGTCAAATATTGATATTTTAGTGTGAAGCTTCAAGGTCCATTATTGATCCCCTTTAATGAGGGCTTTAGCAGTTGTGATTTGTGAATGATGGGACGATGGATCTTTAT
The DNA here is from genome assembly GCF_013358625.1 of Macadamia integrifolia. Lineage (NCBI taxonomy): Eukaryota > Viridiplantae > Streptophyta > Magnoliopsida > Proteales > Proteaceae > Macadamia > Macadamia integrifolia. The sequence continues at coordinate 210,316 of NW_024868844.1, read as the reverse complement.
TGCTCAGGAGGATAGGAGGCTGGGTTTGCGTTGGTGTAGGGTCATATGCGAGAATGAGTTCCATCTTGAATTGAAATCCACCTTACAGCATAACTCCTAACTATCTTAAATTCAAATCCACCTTACAGCTTAACTCTTAACTAAACGAGGTTTAACTTCATTTGTAAAATTGATCTTGTAAAAGGCAAAAGGTTTTATGCACGGCTTTGTCTGTAGATCCGGATTGGTTCTGGCTCATCCAGAATAGGTTGGAATGTTCAAATGTCCATAACTTGTGATCTGGAGATCGGAAGTGGATGATTCAAAATCCGTTTTTCTCACCTTTAAAAGGATTCATCGTCGTTGAGGTGACTTCCAAAGGTGACAAATGAGGTGTCTACAATAACGCCGTCAGTTCAGGCAGTGAATTTGGTAATAACAGTGATATTTTCAAAAACAATCTTTTCATAATAAGAGAGGGCAAATACTTGACAATGATAATCCTAGAAATGACACTCCTGACTTTGCAGGGAAATCAATTAGTGACAATGATAGCCATGAGAATGCAATAAATGCACGATCGGATTTGAGACATTGAAGATCGTCATGAAGAGTGGAAAGATTATATGTCCAGTGACAATTGAAGAACATATTCATGAGAATGCAAGACACCAAGAGATTCCTTCAAGAACTTATCCTAGGTGACCCCATACATACATTATTGGGGCAAAGTGACAGCTATCCAAGAGCTGAATAATGAAGCCTTGTTTGTACGAGTCGACCCGACCAGGGAGAACTGGATGAATTTGCATTAGAGTCTTCCCTAAATAAGCCTATTATTAAACATGATCATGATTATGCCGAGATAGAATACCTCATGGTCCAGTTTGTTTCTAAACTGTGTTCTAATTTGATATGGAGTGATCCTCTTCTGACAAGATTGGACAATATATATATATATATATCAATGAATGTTGGCTGTAAATGATTCACAGTATAAATATTATTAAAATGATCAATAAATAAAATTTCCTTGGAAGGAGTATCAAAAGCTTTATGACTAGTCCCATGATGTATGATATATGGAATAGTTGTCTTTCTTTAATGGAGATTAGCCATAGCAAGGAGGAACATAGTTAGAAAAATGGTAACGATCAAAAATGGAAAACATCACTTATCGAGCACATGTTCAAAGTTTTATTGAGCAATGTGGCTCGACTATGATGTTGTTCATTGTTGTCGATATAGTCGACACACTCTTTGAGTGATCCATGTTTAGTTGGGGTTGGGGGTCATCAATTTAGAGACATGTTTCAACAAATGCATCTGTTTGTGCAAGTGATATCATGAGAAATATAGACCATTGAGTTAGCTTCATATTTGCTAAAGAATCAGGTCAATCGGAGTACGCACGCATGAGAGAGAGAGAGAGAGAGAGAGAGAGAGAGAGAGAGAGATGGTCAATTAAGTAGACATAACGTTCAACAAGTCAAGTCTAAGAAAAAAACCAAAAAATGAGAATGTGCAGAATGGGAATTCTTGTTGTTTGCCTTTTTCCCGTATCTTTAGGAAGCATACAACAAAACATGTTTCATACAGTAAAAAAGGGAAATTCAAGACTTTTGAAGTCAAAATAACCCTTTTGGGGTTGAGTTTGTCTTGTATTCAATAATGATTCACATAATTATTATTGAGATAGATTATAATTGGGTCGGGTTTGGGGTTAATTACGTATATAGGAGGTAGAATTATAATTGTGTGGGGATAAGGGTTTTTGGATTTCCCTATATATTGTCTCTATAGGGGAAAACCGTAGTTACAAACAAAGGAGAGATCATTTTTTGAGGTGAATATAGATGTAGAGAGTTTTTCAAGGTTAGTAAAAACAAATCTCTGATTCTTTCAAGTGGATGTAGACATTCGTGCTAAATCATGTTAAATTCCTCATATTGTATGATTATTTGTTCATAATTTTCCTCGTGGTTGCGCATTTGTCCCTGATGAGGGTAAATGTCTTTGACCACAGCACGACCAAGGAGCCTCGAAGTAATGTTGTACTGCCACCTCGGCCCCCCATCAGGCCGAGCTACCACCTCAGTATCTCATCATATCATACTGCCACCTTGGCCCCTCTTCAGGTTGAGCTACCACCTCGGCCCCTCATCAGGCCGAGCTACCACCTTGGCCCCTCATCAGGCCGAGTTACCACCTCGGCATCTCCTTAGGCCGTATTGCCACCTCGACCCGGAATCATCAAGCAGGGCTCCCAGAAATGTGCTCTCATCCGCTCCTACATTCAATGAACGTAGTCCCTGATCACAAGGACAAGACTCTATCCACTACACATCATCAAAGGCATCCACCCCTCTCACAACTCACACCTCCGAGGTAAGAGAAGAATATTCTCAAAAGATGCTCTAAATCTGGAATATTCCTGGGATCAGAGAGCCATTCTCCTTAAGGACTCCACACCCAGTAAGACTCTTCACAGATGTTCCCCCTTTCTCCACTCCATCAGCAGCCTATAAATACCAAGGTAAGCCTCCATTGTGGGGATCGATCACTTCTTTTGATTGAAAACTCTCTTGAGTATCTGTTGTGGAAAGATCTGACTTAGGCATCGGAGAATCCCCTGTCGGGTTAGCCCAGCTCTCCCCTATCTTTTCTTCTACGCAGATCGGCTGAGCCATCAAAAACTACAAGGAAGATCAATTGGTCAATTTTTTCCACATCAGATTGGCGTCGTCTGTGGGAACTGCTACAAAAAGCTACCTTGAACTAATGCAATTAAGAAGTGAGAAGGTCTTTCCTCCACTACAAGGCGAGTAAGGTCCTCTCGCGATTTACCACTTAAATATCCTCACCCACCTTCAATGGCAGATCAGGAGAATGTCCCCATGGAGAACCCTCCACAAAGACCCCCGTAAGCCCAGCCAGATGTGGATGTCACGCCAGGAGAGGGAGGTCAGCGAGAGAAAAACCCTCAGTATTCTCGCCAAGGCCTGTCATCCCAACACTCTGGTGTGGGACTTCATATGCCAATTCGGCTCGGCACTGGCTCAGCTCAGCTGCCTAGGTTAGCTTCGGACAGGTAATAGTGCCACCCCTCAATCAACTGCCCGGAGAGAATCTGTCAGAACGTCATGTACAGTTCGATCGGTGCCACCCTGATCTCCCACTGAGAGGTGCCAACAAGGGCCTTTTTCTACCCAGAACAGGAGGGCTCGCCGTTTCGCATGTAACCAGAGTCTTGAGACACATAATGCCCATAGATCCTCATCAAAGGCAGGGGGACACCAGTGCTCGTTGTAAATGACAGCTAGAGGCACATGTCAGTGTGAAAAGGCGCACGAGAACTCTTCACAGAGGACAGCTCAGAGCTCACCACCCCATGGAGGCCATCACGACTCGCCCCCTAGGCTGGCCAAAGGTGCACGCCAGCGAGGTCAGAATCCACCTGATAGGCGCCAAAACTAAGGAAGAAGCCCTATAAGAGCTAAACGAGAATGTCGCTCCTTGGATCGTTGAGCAGGGGAATGAAGGGATGACCTGGAAAGGAGGATCCAACGTCTCACTGAGAGCGTAGAAGGAATACAGAGGCAAAGGCAGCCAACTGATATAATGGTCACCCCGGCCCATAATGCACTATCCGATGAGCTGATAGATGCCGAGCTACCCCTAAATTTTGTGGTACTTGTCTTTAATGCATATGATGGCACCACGGACCTCTACAATCATCTCCTATACTACAGTTCAACCATAAGAGTCCATGGGAGGTTAGATGCAATTCTCTGCCAAGCCTTCGTAGCCTCATTAAAAGGGACCACACTGGTGTGGATGTCAAACTTGCGGCCCGATCCATCCATAGCTGTGAAGAACTGATGAAAGCATTTCTCACACGTTTCCAAGCTAGTATGAAGCAGAAGCAAACTATAAAAACGTGATAAACATGATGCAAGGACAAGGGAGACTATAAGGGAATTCCTTACCCGATTTACCAAGGCGACGCTAGAGCTAAAAAAACCAACCGGAAGGAGTGGCATATAGCATATTGTGCAATGGAGTAATGCACCCTGATCTGGTTCAATCTCTTGCCCTCGACTTGCTAGAGACAATGCCTGAATTGTTAAGAAGGTGCAATCAATATGCAAACATGGAAGAAGTCCTAGCCGCTAGAGGGATAGCTGACAGGGGTGAGTAATTAGAGAAGGAGAAGAGGAGATCCCCGAGGCCTAGGGATGGCTTTCACCAGCTGAAGAAGAACATAACAGACTAGCCACTTGACATAGTTGAATCCGAGCAATATGAGTTGGACCGCTTGCGAACAAACTTGCTCCTAGAGATCCAAGACCAGAAGTATTTTCGCTGGCCCAGGCCAATGATAGTTAAACTAAACAGAGAGGAACCCCAACCAATACTGCCGATATCATCGAGATCATGGGAATGAAACTGAAGACTGTAAGTTTCTGAAAAGGAAAATTGATGAGCTCATCAGGGCAGGGTACCTTAACAAGTATTTGAAGCAGATGTATGGTGGGAGTTGGCCCGATCCGAGGAGAGATGAGGTTAGGCCGACCGAGATAGACCAAGCCACCTAATGAGCCAGCCATGGACTGAGTTGACACGTACGATAACCAACCTATGGGTCCATCCATCCTGACAATCATGGGTGGACCCACTGTAGATTCAGTCAGAAAGGCTAAAGCTCACGCATGGTTCGTATGCATCACCGAATAGCTGGTCAAAAACCTCAAGCCAGATCCACCCATTACATTTTTTGACAAAGACCTGGAAGAGCTGAATTGGCCTCACAATGACACCATCATAGTTCAATTAGTGGTGGCCAACCACCCCTTCCACATGGTCCTAGTGGACATAGAAGTCTCCATCGACCTCATATCCGATGAAGCTTTCATGAAACTGGGACTTGGCACCGAAGCCTTAAAGTCGGCCCCTAGGCCCTTATACAAAATTTCAAGCATGCCAGCTGAACTAGGAGTAGTTGATCTGCCAGTAACCATATGTCACAGGGAGCTTAAATGGCAACTATCATGGTCTCTTTCATGGTCGCCAAGATAGCCTCACCCTACAATGCAATCCTTGGTTGACCTGGTCTCAATGGCCTTGGAGCAGTTTGTCCACTAAACATATGAAAGTCAAGTTCCCCATCAGCAACGGAATCGAGGAATGCAAGTCCAGCCAAAAAGAATCCCGGGAGTGCTATGCCAACTTTATAAAGTCTGTCAAGAAGTTATGCTCTGGCCAGTAATGTATGGTAGAAATCATCGATTGCCGTAATGAAAGCCTCCTGAATTGAGCCGAGCCAGTGAAACAGCTACTCGCTTTCCCAATTACTGAGCTGAGCCATCAAAGACTATTAAGCTCGGAGCATTGCTGAGCTCCTAAAGCCGCGATGAAATTCTGAACTTCCTCAGTGAAAACTCTGATATTTTTGTGTGAAAAAGCTTCTGATATGCTAGCCATCTCAAGGGTCGTAGCTGAGCACAGTCTGGATGTTAACCCAGCTTCAAGCCTATCCAGTAGAAGCGCAGGAACTTTGCAACTGAGCAAAACACCATCATCAATGAGGAGGTTGACAAACTCCTAGCTGCAAGGTTTGTGAGGTAAGTAAAATACCCGACCTGGCTAGCCAATGTAGTCATGGTACCGAAGTTCAATGGGAGGTGAAGGATTTGCATAGATTACACTGACTTAAACAAAACCTGCCCTAAGGACTGCTATTCCTTGCCCAAGATCGACTCCCTTATAGACTCGACTACAAGCTACGAGATGCTGACCTTCATGGATGAATACTCTGGTAATAACCAGATAAAGATGAAAGTGGAAGATGAGGAGAAGACCACATTCCTCACCACTTAGGGCAACTACTACTACACTGCAATGCCCTTTGGCCTCAAGAATGCAAGAGCCACATATCAGAGGATGGTGAATACAATGTTCCGAAGCCAGATCAAAAGAAACATGAAAGTTTACGTCGATGACACGCTAGTCAAGAGTGTAAAAGACACTAATCATATGTTGGATCTGAAGGAAGCCTTCGATATCCTATGGCAGAACTAGATGAAGCTAAATCCTACCAAGGGTGCATTTGTAGTGACCTCTAAGAAGTTTCTGGGCTTCTTACTATCACAAAGGGGAATATAGGCAAATCCCTCTAAAATTGAGGCTATTAAAGAAATGCGCTGCCTAGAAACATTCATGAAGTTCAGAAGCTGACAGGGTGCCTGGCTGCACTGAACAGGTTCCTGTCCCGACCTGGAGACAAGTGTCTTCCCTTCTTCAAGCTACTAAAAGGAGGAAAAGGACACCATCAATTTTGTTGGACAGAGCAATGCAAAGCGGCTTTTAAAGAAATCAAAGGCTGCCTAACTAGGCCTCCTCTACTGAGCCGACTAGAGACAGGAGAGGTGCTACAGCTTTATCTTGCTACATCCTCAGTAGTCGTTAGCACAGTTCTCACAAGAGAAGAGGAAAAGACCTAGAAGTTTGTCTACTACGTGAGTCATATGCTCCTCGATGCAGAAACATGATACCCACGAATTGAGAAGTTTGCATTAGCATTGGTCGTGGTATCCAGAAAGTTGAGGTCTTACTTTCAAGAACACAACACAACTGTACTGACGGATCAACCACTGAGAAAGTCACTTCACTGCCCTAGCGTAGCAGGACGGATGGTGAGATGGGTTGTCGAGTTAAGTGAGAATAACATTGAATTCCAACCAAGAAGTGCAATCAAGGGCCAGACACTGGTTGATTTCTTGGTAAAATGTATACAAACAGAAGAAGAGATGACGACAGAGGCCAAGCCGAACAGAAAGTGGAAGATCTTTGTTGATGGATCCAGTACCATAACAAGGAGCGGCACAGGACTTGTGCTATAGAGTCCGGAGGAATTTACGATACAGTATACCCTCAGATTTGCATTCTCTGTAATAAACAATGAAATACAATATGAAGTCCTGATAATGGGAATCAAACTGGAAAAGGATGTAATAGCAGATGGCTTGGTCGCACATAGTGATTCACAACTGATTGTGAACCAAGTCAATGGGTAATGAGGCCAAAGAAGAGAGAATGGTCAAATATCTGAAAGAAGTTTGTCATCGGATTACCAGCTTCAATAAGTTCCGTGAGAAGAAAATACAGTGGCAGATGCCCTCTCCAAATTGGCCATAGCGGAACTCAATGACTGCGCAAGTTCAGTATACTTTGAAGTGCTGGAAAAATCTACCTATGAGCAAGAAGTGATGTGCAGCAATATACAGCCAGCCGAGCAGAGCTGGATGGACCCCATTACAGACTATTTGTGAGATAGACATCTCTTAAAAGATCAGACAGAAGCAAAAGCAACTAAAAGGAGAGCAGCCAACTACACCCTCCAAGAGGAGTACTGTACAAAGGGCAATATCTTGGCCCTTGCTGAAGTGCCTACCACTGAACCAAGCTAAAGAGATGCTCCAAGAGGTCCATGAAGGAATTTACGGGGACACATGGGAGGAAGGGCGCTGGCCTATTAGGTGTTGTGCCAATGATTCTATTGGTAAAAAATACAAGATGTAATGAACTTCACTCGGCGATGCTTTAAGTGTCAAGTACACGCCCTAATACCGCACGTTCCGGCCTACAAAACTTAGCTCCATAATCTACCCAATCCCATTTGCGATGTGGAGAATGGATATCGTAGGACAGTTTAAGAAAGCAAGGGTATTGTTCAGTTCTTGATTGTTGCTATTGATTACTTCACTTAGTGAGTGGAAGCGCATCCCCTAGCAAAGATCATTGAGCAGGCGGTAGAAAAGTTCATAACAGAAGGCATCATATACCACTATGGTGTCCCAAAAGTACTGATCACAGATAATGGGCGACAATTCAACCATAAAAAATTCAGGCTCTTCTGCAGTAATTTTAACATTAATTTCTAAAATACTGCAGTGGCACACTCATAGTCAAACGGCCAGGCAAAAAAGGCCAGCCACATACTTCTGGATGAAATAAAGAAGAAGTTGGACCGGGAGAAGAAGAACTAGGCCGATCATCTACTCAGTGTACTTTGGGGTTATCGTACCTCAGCTCAGACCCCTACAAAGGAAACACCATTCCGACTGACATACGGGACTGAAGCCTTAACACCTGTAAAGGTGACTCAAGCTTCATTCCGATCGACAGCGTTTGATGCATCACAGAACGAGGCAGAGCTCCAAGCAAACATCAACTTCATAGACGAAGTTCGAGAAGAAGCTCTAGTGTGAAATGAAACCTATAAGCAAAAAGTACGACAGTATCACAACCGAAAGGTTAGGCCACGAGGATTTATAGCAGGCGACTTGGTCCTTAGAAAATCAACTGCAGCAGACCCGAGAAGTGAAGGCAAGTTAAGCGCGAACTAAGAAGGCCTTTACATAGTCTCCAAAGTGGTTCGCCCCGGTACTTACCACTTGCAGACTCAGGGGGTACAACTATACCAAGAGTATGGAATGTCGAAAATCTCAAAAATTTTACTAGTAGATCACATTGAAGTCCCGCACGACCGGGCATTAGTCTTATAAATTTTATATTCTCAACACCTTAGTTTTCATATTTTAATTATTCAATTTCATTTATGGAGTGGATTGGACTCTATTTCAAAGCAATTATTTGTTACAAGTGCATGCCACATATCAATAAATGAAGAAGCTTCTCTTAAATATCCAGCTCATTAAGACCGGGCTCTAGCTCGGCACCTCTCAAGACCGAGCCCCAGCTCAGCACTACCAAGACCAAACCCAGATTTGGCACCTCAAGACCTTAACGTCTAAGGCTTTAAGACAGGGCTCCAGCTCGGCACCTTTTAAGACCGACCCCCAGCTCGACACTACCAAGACCAAACCCAAGTTTGGCACCTCAAGACCTTAACGTCTAAGGCATTAAGACCGCGCTCTAGCTCGGCAACGTCTAATACTGAGCCCCAACTCGGCACTACCAAGACCAAACCAAAGTTTGGTACCTCAAGACCTTAACATCTAAGGCATTAAGACTGAGCTTCAGCTTGGTAACGTTAAAGACCGAGCCCCAGCTTGGCACTACCAAGACCAAACCTAAGTTTGGCACCTCAAGACCTTAACATCTAAGGCATTAAGATCGAGCTCCATCTCGGCACTACCAAGACCAAACCCAGGTTTAGCACCTCAAGACCTTAATGTCTAAAGCATTAAGACCGAGCTTCAGCACGACAACATCTAAGACAGAGCCCCAGCTCGGCATTACCAAGGCCAAACCCAGATTTGGCACTTCAAGACCTTAACATCTAAGGTATCAAGACCAAGTTTCACCTTGGCATCAGTACGGCCCAAGTCTAGGCATAACACTTCAAAAGACTAAGATGTACAAGATAAATCCAAGCTCAACTAGATAATGGAACTATGCTTACAAGGAAATAAAAGAGGTGCAACGATTGAAAAGAAAATATTTTTCATTAATAAAAGAGGGAAAAAACCCTCAAAATTACACTACTCCCGAAGGAGACATTAACATAAAAAAAAAAAAAAGAGAAAATTACATTACTCCCAAAGGAAGAAGAAAGAAAGAAAAGGAGAATATAGCATCAGAATTGTAGGGATTGGGGGGCTAGCTCAGGAGGGAGCGAGCTGGTTCATTTGACTACTTTTGGGTTGGCTTGAGTCACCTCTTCACCAACCTTAGCTTGACCGACAAGTTGCATTGAAGGAGCGGGGGTAGGAGCGCGCTGCTCATAGTCTGGTATCTTGCCCAGGATGAACTGAATGGCGTGGTCCGATTCGGCCTGGAATGAAGTGGCGTTGACTTTAACTAACCATTTCTGACCATCTTCAGAGTTCAGCCACCCCTCAGCAGCAACCTCATCATTCGCCGTCAGCTCGGCCTGATGCTTCCGTTCCAGCTCAGCAATCTGAGCTACAAGTTCAACCTCTTTCTTTCTATTGGCATCCTAAGCCTTGGCTAGCTCCCTCTGGAGGGCATCCTTCTCCTTGACCAAGTCACTGTTGGTCCTGAGTAGCTGTTTGAGATTTAAAATATAACCGCAAGCGTACGGATCAGTGTAGCTACGGGTCGAACACAGGGAGAGCAGCCATTTTATTTTTTTATTTCTTTTAATAATGCGAAAGTGAACCAATTAATGGTTGTGATCTTATTCTAATTACCGTCCTAAACATATGTATCTAAAATAACGTCCTAACCATTCGTAATCTAAGAATTTAAAGACGCAAGCCACGCAATTAAAATTAAATAAATAAATAACTGAAAATAAACAACCCACGTAATTAAAAAAAAATACTGAAATAAAAATAAAGTAAAAGAAAGGGGATAAAACTAGAGAGAGACTCACAAGTAGGTTTCTCTACTTAGCCCGAGGGATGCATCATAATATGAGCTTCCCTACTTGACTAGAGAGTCACTCTTACAAGGGTTACTCTACTTGGCTTTAGGAAAAGGGAGACAATTAAAATAAAAACAATAAATTGATGGTTCTATGGCTAGGAGGGGCAAAGCCAACATATACACTAGCCATGATCCTTGGGGGAAAGGGATAGCAATAATGTAACGACTGAAATTAAAATCCTAAATTAAGAAAGAAAGGGTAGTCAGAAGAGGGATTGAGAGGGGGAGAGAAGACTACTGAAGGGACGATTTTCTTTTTGCTTTGTGTGATTTGGACAATCTTTTAGTGATGATGTGGAGGAGAGAGAAGATTTGGACAATCTTTATTTCTCCTCTTTTTTTTTTTTCTTTCCTTTTTTTTTTCTTCTCTTCTTGCGCAGGAACCCTGACCTCTTGGTGAGCAAGGGAATTTTGCACACCATAGCTCACCAACTACACTAGGTAGTTGTTACCAAAAAAAAATCTTCAATCGCTAAAGGATGTGGTCCATCGATCCTTGTTGGCATTTGGAGTATTCCTTGTACCTCTGAGGCAATTGCAAATGGGTTGGTTCTGCATCTCGGTTCAGTTCTGATCTATTATTCTTTTTCTGGCCTGAAAAGAATAATCATCTGTACGGGTGACCAAACGATTGTGTACTTTTAATTGAACATGTCCATCTTGCTCAGAATTTCGTTCTCTTCACAACCATGAAAAGAAATATGACATCTTTACGTGTAAAATTAAAGATATAGTGTCCGATAGTCCTTAAGGCCTTGAAAATATAAAACCTAAAAAAAGAGAGTAAAACCTAAGGTAGTTCCATTTTAAATATGTAAAATGCATGTTTTACTACCCTAGATTCACATATAAATGTGTTCATTAGAATTTCTCCACACTTAGATTTTGCTAGTCCTCGAGCAAAACAAAAAGAAAAAGAATAAAGACAAAAAACCTAACTCACTTTCGTAAGAATCACGGTTGCACTTAGCATGTGCAATAAGCCTTTAAACCCCTAGGTCACCCCTAGTGGATGAGTTGTGTCTTGTGGGTGTTTGCAGTGAATATACATCCAAAATTCAGAATAAACAAATCCCAACCTTGGCTAAAGGTAAGGCTCATACCGATCCGGAGTAAAGATAATTTCTCTTACAAGGGACCCCCACACTTGAACTTTTATTACCCTTTATCAATTCCAGGCACTAGCATATTTCTTAATTTGGAACTCACCTCGTCTCTTCCAAAACATCCTTATCTTAGGGCAAAACCACTTGTGAAGAAATAGGGAACCAATGACTAAGGCGCTGGAGTGTTTTTGACCAAACATGTTACCAAGCAATAATGACATTTGCATATTTTTTTTCTTTTTTTTTTCACTAATAAACTCTATTCTACTCCACTACTTTTGGCCTGAATGACATGGTGGAGCAAACACCAGACACCCAAGTTACTATGTAGCTTCGCTTTTTGCATATGTCCACAAAGGCAGTGATGCTAGAGTTACTTCAGAAGTTTCCTCCCAAGGAATTTCAATCAAGACACCACGCTTCCTGAGGCGCAATGCCCTGTCTAGTTCCAAGGGAATCAACTCTTATTCTTCTTTATACCACATTTCACATTTCATTTAAAATTGTGCATTTGTCAACCCATGCCAAATTAAAAAGAAGGTCTCAACTCCAAATCAAAAGTACAAGGAACCCACAGACTTACATATGGTCCATCACCATAAAACAGGGGTCTCTTATTTTTCAAAAGAAAGTCCCATCTCAAGACACATGCTTGTTTCTTTCTTCTCAACAGGGTTTTATACGTTCAAAATGGGTACCTTCGTCAAAACTTTTATTTTCATACATCAAGCATCCGAATGGTATGATCATTAGCCAAAAACCAAAGTAGGACTTTATCCTTAGCAAGCTCAACAATAAAAAGAAAAACAAACAAAACAAAGTGAAAAAAACAAAAACTGGTTTCCCTCCCCCACACTTAAGTCATGCAATGTCCTCAATGCATGGAAAGAATTAAAAGCAAAGACAATGCAAGGGGGTCATACCTGATTAAAAATTAGTCATCAGTGTAAAGAGGTTCATGGAGATTCATGACCTCTTCACTACTAGTAGTAGGAAACTCAATGAACAGTTTCAAACACTGACCATTAACCTTCGAAATTACCCCTGTTCCTGGATTCCAGATCTCCACATCTCCATGGGGATATACATTATGGACAATAAACGGGCCATCCCATCGAGATCTAAGTTTACCAAGAAAAATATGCAATCGAGAGTTGTACAATAAGACCTTATCACCAATTGTAAAAGATTTGCGCAAAATGTGCTTATCATGGAAAGCTTTGGTCTTTTCTTTGTAAATCCTAGAACTTTCATAGGCATCATTCCTAAGTTCCTCCAACTCAGATAGTTGGAGCTTACGGTGAATTCCCTCATCAGACAAATCAAAGTTAAGCTTCTTGATGACCCAAAAGGCCCTATGCTCCAACTCAACTGGTAAGTGACAAGCTTTCCCATACACCAAATGGTAGGGAGACTGGCCAAGGTCAGTCTTGAATGCAGTCCGATGGGCTCACAAGGCATCAATGAGCCTAAGGGACCAATCCTTACGATTGGGATTAACAATTTTTTCTAAGATTTGCTTGATCTGCCTATTAGACACCTCCACTTGACCACTAGTTTGGAGGTGATAAGGGGTAGATAACTTATGGATGATCCCATACTTTTTCATTAAGGCCTCAAAAGGCCGATTACAAAAATGAGTACCCCTATCACTAATTATTGCATGTGGTGCACCAAAGCGGGAAAAAAATGTTCTCTTTGAGAAACTGGACCACCACTTTGTGGTCATTAGATTTACAAGGTATGGCCTCTATCCATTTAGAAACATAATCAACGGCCAAAAGTATGTACAAATTCCCAAAGGAATTAGGAAATGGTCCTATAAAATCGATGCCCCATACATCAAAGATCTCAACTACTAAAATAGGGTTGAGAGGCATCATGTTCCTCTTATTGCTACGGCTAAAAGACTGGCAGGCGGGGCAAGCCTTGCAAAAATCAAAAGCATCTCTAAAAAGAGTAGGCCAATAAAATCGGCATTGGAGAACCTTTACGGTAGTCTTCTTAGGTCCAAAGTGTCCACCACATGCATGATCAAGATAAAAAGAGAGAATGGAATGTTGCTCATGATCAGGAACACATCGTCGGATAATCTGGTCTGGACATATCTTAAATAAATAAGGATCATCGCAGAAAAAATGCTTAACTTAGGAATGAAACCTATACTTATCTTGGGTGGACCAGTGATCCGGAGTCACACTTGAAACTAAGAAGTTGACAATGTCAGCAAACCATGGTTCACTGGACATTGCGAATAATTATTATCTGGAAAGTTCTTGTTGACTGGAGAATCAACAGTCAAGGAATTGGGAAGTCGGGATAAATGGTCTGCAACTAGGTTTTCAACTCCTTTCTTATCCCTAATTTCTAAATCAAACTCTTGCAAAAGTAAAACCCACCTAATGAGACGAGCTTTGGCATCTTTCTTCTGAACTAGGTATCTGAGAGCAGAATGATCAGTATACACCACCACATGTGAACCAACTAAGTAAGACCGAACTTTTCTAATGCAAACACAATAGCTAAAAATTCTTTTTCAGTGGTTATATAATTGAGTTGTGCATCATTTAAGGTCCTACACTAGCATAGTAAATGACAGTGGGCAACTTTTTAATCCTTTGACCCAAAACTGCTCCTATGGCAAAATTCGAAGCATCATACATCAGTTCAAAAGGTTCAGTCCAAACAGGTGGTTGAACAACGTGTGCATTGGTCAACTCCTTTTTAAGTTGCTTGAAGGATTCTAGGCACTCTTTGAAAAACTCAAAAGTCTGATCTTTGGCAAGTAATAAAGTGAGAGGTCGGGCTAACTGACTAAAGTTCTTAATAAACCTTCTGTAGAAGCCCGCATGCCCTAGAAAAGACCGAACATCCTTAACAGATTGAGGAGGTGGTAAATTATCAATTAAATCCACTTTGGCTCTATCTACCTTAATTCCCTCCTTGGATATTACATGGCCTAAAACAATACCAGATTTAACCATAAAATGACATTTCTCCCAATTCAAAACCAAATTCTTAGATATGCACCTTTTCAAAACTAGGAAAAGATGATGAAGACATTCAGAATAGGAATTCCCATGAATTGAAAAGTCATCCATAAATACTTCTAAGAATTTTTTGACCATGTCAGAAAAAATACTCATCATGCATCGTTGGAACGTAGCAGGGGCATTGCAAAGTCCAAAGGCCATATGCCTGTAAGCAAATGTTCCATATGGGCATGTAAAAGTGGTCTTATGTTGGTCCTCTAAAGCAATTGGGATTTGGTTATAGCCAGAATATCCATCAAGAAAACAATAGTATTCATGTCCAGCTAACCTCTCTAACATCTTATTAATGAATAGCAATGGGAAGTGGTCCTTCCAGGTTATTATATTAAGTTTCCTGTAGTCAATGCACACATGCCATCCTATTTGGACACGGGTAGGGATCAACTCATTATTGGCATTAGGAACTACAGTCACACCAGACTTCTTAGGCACTACGTGAACTGGGCTTACCCATTGGCTGTCAGAAATAGGATAAATTATTCCATGATCTAAGCACTTTAGGATCTCTTTCTTAATGGCTTCCATCATCACTGGGTTAGCTCTTCTTTGGGGTTCCGTGGATGGTTTGAAATCCTCCATAAGATGTATATGATGTTGCACAATGGAAGGGCTTATACCCTTGATATCAGTCATGGTCCAACCTAGGGCTTCCTTATTATCTTTTAACACTTTAAGTAACTCCTCTTCCTGGCTAGAAGTCAAATT
The DNA here is from genome assembly GCF_013358625.1 of Macadamia integrifolia. NCBI lineage: Eukaryota > Viridiplantae > Streptophyta > Magnoliopsida > Proteales > Proteaceae > Macadamia > Macadamia integrifolia. Next base: position 195,057 of record NW_024868844.1, on the reverse strand, counting down.
TGAAGAAATTATTATAGGAAGAGTCTGGTCAGGTCCTAGGAAAGCATACCTTAAATTAGATGGCAACTCCTTAAGATCTAGCTTAGGGGGCTCAACTATGGAAGGTTTGTGAATGGAATTGAAAAGGGGTCCTAAGGGCTCCACAAGTGTGTGAAGACTCAAGACTTCAGAAAAGAAATTTTCACTATCGTCATCCAACTCATCCATACACTCTTGGAATTCTGAATCAAAATCAATATCAAAGTTGGTAACTAAATCATCAGAAAAATCCAAAAAATCCTCAGGCATATTGATCTCTTCTTCCATATATGGTTGCTTGCCAATCCTAAACATGTTAAACTCAACAGTTTGGTTACCAAAAGATAATCTTAGGAAACCATTCCGGCAATTGATTAATGCATTACTGGTAGACAAGAATGGACTTCCTAGAATTATTGGGATCTCATCCTTGGTTGAGAAGGGCTTAGTATCTAACACAATGAAATCAACAGGAAAAATAAATTCTCCCACCTTTAGTAAGACATCCTCAACCATCCCTTTAGGAACCTTAACAGACCTATCTGCCAACTGAAGAGTAGTTCCAGTGGCTTTCAATTCTCTTAATCCTAGTTGCTTGTACACATGGTAAGGTAAAAGATTCACACTTGTGCCAAGGTCAAGTAAGGCATACTCAATGTAGCTGTTGCCTATGACACAAGATATGGTAGGGCTCCCTAGATCCTTATACTTGGTTGCTATAGACTGAGTAATTATGGAACTAATGTTACCTACCAAGAACGTCTTTTTGGGCACACTAGTGACACGTTTGTGAGTACACAAATCTTTCAGTACCTTTGCATAGGCGGGGATCTGGGATATGACATCCAAAAGAGGGATGTTCACTTCTACCTTTTTGAATACTTCTAAAATTTTGTCCATGGAAGCAGTCTTCCTTTTGTTTACCAAGCGATTAGGAAATGGGACAAGATGAACATAAGGACTATTAGGGATTTGCCTCTGTTTAAAAGAATCATTTTTGGTTTTCTCAACTAAATCATCTTTAGTTTCAGAAAAATCTTTAGGTTCATCAGACGAACCTGAAACAAGAGGTACACTTGTGTCCTCAACTGAAGGAGAGTTAACATGAGTAATAGATGAGGAAGATTTAGGAATGCTCTGTAGGTACTCTCTACCACTCCTAAGGGCATAAACAACATTACATTGGTTAGAGAGCCCTTGTTGGGTCTGACCTTGTACTATATTCAGTGGTGCATTAGTTGATGGTTGTGAACTAACAGGTTGATGATGCCTAGGGTTAGGCTCTGGTTGACTAGGTAAAGTTCCTTTCTCCCTCTCATGCATAATTGAAACAACTTGAGTGAGTTCTCTTGTAAGATTTTGATGGCTTGTCATGAGGAGGGCCATATTTTTTTCCAAGTCACTTATTCTACTTGCCTCTCCAGTGTTGGTAAACCCAGGGGGTTGCTGATAAGAGGATAGGAGAGGGGCCCTAGGAAAACTGGCCTGAGGTCCTACATTTGACCTAGGAAAAGTATTTTGGGAAAAAGATTATTGTGCAAAGGGAGGCCTTTGGGGTCCAGGTTGACCTTGATTATTGAAATTGGAAGGTCCTGCTTGGTTGCCCTGATTCCAAGAGAAATTTGGGTGATTTCTCCATCCTGGATTGTAGGTGTTACTATATGGATTATTCTGGTATAAGGCATTAACACTATCATTAGAAGTGCCCCCAGAGGTGTTGGGGCATTCTTCTATGACATGTCCAGGGGACTGGCACCAA
>NW_024868844.1:186814-191114 GCF_013358625.1 Macadamia integrifolia | reverse complement strand
AAGGATGTGGTCCATCGATCCTTGTTCGCATTTGGAGTATTCCTTTTACCTCTAAGACAATGGCAAACGGGCTGGTTCTGCATCTCGGTTCAGTTCTGATCCATTATTCTTTTTCTGGCCTGAAAAGAATAATCATTTGTACGGGTGACCAAACGAATGTGTACTTTTAATTGAACACGTCCATCTTTCTCAGAATTTCGTTCTCTTTGCAACCATAAAAAGAAATAGGACCTTTTTACGTGTAAAATTGAAGATATAGTGTCCGATAATCCTTAAGGCCTTGAAAATATAAAACCTACAAAAAGAGAGTAAAACCCAAGGTAGCTCCATTCTAAATATGTAAAATGCATGTTTTACTACCCTAGATTCACACATAAATGTGCTTATCAGTAGCTTAGCAACTTCACACTCTAGCTTACCAACCCTCTTCTCATGATCTCTCACCCTTTGCTCCTTAAAACGTGTCCTTTTCTTCTCATTCTTCAGCTAACCCACATCTATCTGGAGATCTCTATGAACGTGCTTCACTTTGTCCTCCACCTTAGCATAACCAACGGCCATGCTCTTAAATCGTTGGGCAGTCTCAACCTCAAAAGCAAAACTCTACAAGGACCCAACGGAATGGTCAGTACTCAAAACACCAAGGGGAATAAGGAAGAGAGAAAAGTTGAGGATACTTACATCGCCTATCTGAATGTATATCTGATCCGTGAAGTCAACGTCAGATAACTTCTTCATGCGGGCAATGTCCTTCTTGGGACTGCTCCGATGACACCAGATCCGAGTGGTGTTGGGGTCCAGCATAATGCCATTCTCCATCAGGTCCCCCTATGGATCTACAAGCTACTTCCCCGTCCTAGCCACCTTGGGGGGTTGTCGTGCTGCACGTCATCCATGGGCGAGCGCCTCCTCTTATGGCCATCTGGACCAATGGTGGCTCGGTCCAGTGTACCAGTCTGCCTAGGTCCCTTTTCTCCTAGACCCACTAGCTCTTTGCCCTTGAACGAGCCCAGAGTCCCTGTGCCAAGCTGAGTACTGGATGGGCAGGGGTATCTCTTTTTCAGTCTTGCTCCCTATGGTGATTGGCGAGTCCTTATTACCCGCGCTAGTGGGTGGAATGACCTCAATCCAAGGCCTGGTCTTGACACTGCCTTGCCCTTATCAGTAGTCTTCTTGGCGGCCTGCTCGGCCGCTTCCTTCTTCCTCGTCTCTACCACCTCCTTGGTAAGGGCCTTGTTATCGACCTTCACGTTCACCACTGCAAAACAAAGATGATCCGAGATGAATTAGTACGAAGACCAAGCTGACCTGAAGAGAAAATCGGACGCAATCAAACCCTCACAAGGGACTTCACTCAGCTTCTACTCTAGAAGGAAGTCTTCGTCCTGCAACATCTAGATGTCCACAGCCCTACCCACCCAAACACATTTGATTTGTTTGGAGATCGACTGGGGATAGCTTAGGAGCTCGGTTCAGCACTGACAGAGTGGGCCTTACCTAGCTGTTCTTGAAGGGGTTCCCCTCCATTGCCATATAGAAATACCTCTCCTTCCACTACTTCACTGAGGAGGACATGTTGATAAACATCTTCAAATCATTGTAGGGTCCGTCTCTGTCCTTCTTGGTGAAGTAGTACCACCCCGAGGTGTGCCTCTTCACCAAGAACATCTTGCGGAAGACTTTCAACGTCGCAGTTCAGCCCAGCTTTGAGACGAACACCTCAAAGTCGAGAATTACGCCAGGAGTTCGGTGTGAGTTGGCTTAGGGTGAGACACTAGTACTCTAGAACTGATCTGACCAGTTGGGGCACCGGAATCCTAAGGCCGCTCTGGAAGGCGACGTCGTAGAAGGCCACCTCGTCCCTAGAGGCGCCTACACGTCATCTTTATCTGGGATGCCCATCACCATGTAATCGGGGATACCATACCGACCCTAGATTAAGTCTGGAACTTTAGGTGTAAGGATGCTCGGGGTGTTGACTGCAATTTTCTTTTCTCCAGAGGATGAAGCAGAGCCTTCCCCCTTAGACTCTGCTAGGCCTGCCTCAGGGACTTCAGTGCTTGATGGGCTTGCCATCGAAGTGCTCATTGCCACAGCACTGGGGGGTTGAGCTGGGGCAACATAGCTACCCCTGGTTGGGATGGTCTCAGGCGAGACCACCTCGATAGACTCAATACCCAAGCTGTTGCCTGAGCCTGAGCTGCTGTCAGAGTTTAGACTGCTTGAAGTGTCATCATTGGAGGACAAAAGATTGGTAATGGGACACTCTGGTGGTTTTCCCCACGCCTCAAAGCCATCAAGAGGGTCTGGCTGGGTGAGTCAGGGTCACACATGGATGCCATATCGAGATCACCAGGATTGACGCTAGGAAACACGGAGGGCTGAGCGAAAGAAGAATGACGAGTCACAACTATAGTACTATCTTACTTACTGGTTGAAGGACGAGCTTGAAAGTGACGCACTGGAGAAGACGAGCTGGTTGGAGAAGCTGGTTGGTTGTATTAAAGACGTCGAGCTGCTCAGAGACTCTGTAGATGACCGTGCTGAGGCTAGAAGCGAGCTGAACTGACTTTAACACTAGAACAAATGCGAAGTCTTCTAGGAAAAAATGTCCTATTTATAGGTGAAGGCGGTGGAGAATGGACGGCTGGATCTAGTTGAGATCAACAGTGAACCAAAGTAGTCTCTTCGCTTGCTCGAGGTGAAGTTACGATGTTATGACACGTGGCAGAACCAGCGCGTTTCTCGTTGAACGAATGGCGCACATGCACGAAAGTCAATCGAATTTAATGCTATAGCTATCCGAACCGAACTGCTAGAGCGAGGGGCTGATGATGAGGGTAAATGTCTCTACCCACAGCACGGCCAAGGAGCCTTCGAACTAATACTGTACTGCCACCTCAGCCCCCCATCAAGCTGAGCTACCACCTCGGCCTCCCATCAGGCTGAGCTACCACCTCAGCATCTCCTCAGGCCTTATTGCCACCTCAGCCCGACATCATCAGGCAGGGCTCCTAGAAACGTGCTATCATCCACTCCTACATTCAAGGAACGTAATCCCTGATCACAAAGACAGGACTCTATCCACTACACGTCATCAGAGGCATCCACCCCTCTCACAACCCACACTTCCGAGATAAAAGAGGAATATTCTCGAAAGATGCCCTGAAATATGGAATATTTTTGGAATCAGAGAGCCATTCTCCTTAAGGACTCCACGCCCAGTAGGACTCTCCACGGACGTTCCCCCCTTATCCATTCCATCAGCAGCCTATAAATACCATGGTAAGCCTCCATTGTGGGAATCGATCACTTCTTTTGACTGAAAACTCTCTTGAGTATCTGCTGTGGAAAGATTTGACTTAGGCATCGGAGAGTCCCCCATCAGGTCAGCCCGACTCTCCCCTGTCTTCTCTTCTGTGCAGATCAACTGAGCCATCAGGAGCTACAAGGAAGATCGGCTGATCAATTTTTGCCACATCAATCCCTTACATAACCAATTTAAATTATTCATAGTCCCTAAAATTTCCCTCTAAGACAGATGGATTGGGATCAAGTGATTCCAAGAAAGGTAGTCGTTGAAAAGATCCTTTTTTTTTTTTTTTTTTTTTTATAGAATTCCCAAACACTTCTCTGCTTCCTCTCATTAAAAAAATTAATTTCCCATTTTATTTACAAATTAGACTCTAATGTTCTAGAAATTCACATCCGGCTTTACAAATGTCCACTTTCTTCTTGGTGAAAATTTATAATTAAAGAGAACACGAAAGCCCACAATATCATTAATTATTCCTTTGAAATTGCCCTCATGGGAGACTCAGAAGGAAGAGAGGGTAACTCCTTGCATACAGGAAAGAGATTGTCAGGAGAAAACAGAAAAAGAGAGACACCGCTTGCTCAAACAGATCCGGCTCCTCTCTAATTAGTAACCACTTAATTATTGCTCAATAAGTCATCCAACGATTTAGAGGATGCGATCAAACATTTCCACTCATGGGGGGCATATCTTCAAGTCCACTCAGTCGTCAAATGGCTAATCGAGCAACCCAATAATCTGATGTTTGTGGGATCCATCAAAGAGATATCCGACAATTGGGAGGACCCGACCATGTGATTTGAATGGCAAGCAGAGGGTTGGGGAGTTCTTTGTGCAATAATCTGGTGCTTGTGGGGTTCATAAAAAAGCATAGCATACTGATTGTGGCTTTTGCTGATAAAGCAAACGCCAAGAATGTGAAAGATGTAAAGATAAACTTTTGTCACATGTATTGTTCCCCTCTTCCTTTCCAATCAGTCCCCC
>NW_024868844.1:186431-186794 GCF_013358625.1 Macadamia integrifolia | reverse complement strand
CCCCCCCCCCCTCCTCTTTAGCGTGCATGAATAGAATATAATAACTAGTAAAAAAGGTGGGGTCCATGAAAGAGCCGACCCGAATACGCGCCTCACCCAATGGACCCACTCAAGTCTTAACGGTAGTCCCATATCCCACTTAACCCACCCACTAATCACACATTCACGATTACCATTTTTTTTTATGATGATGATGAGGTCCCTTGTAGTGGGACCCTCTCTACGATCTGTTTCCTTGGTATATCATGGAGCCTACCAAATAGTTTCTGCTTCACCGTCTCAAATGCTTTATCCAGATTCTCGATCTGCATTTGATACCCATCAGATGATTAGTCTCATGTCAACTTCACAATCCAGTGGCTG
>NW_024868844.1:104143-186411 GCF_013358625.1 Macadamia integrifolia | reverse complement strand
AAAAAAAAAAAAAAACCACAGTAAAGGTCGAAGCTGTTACTGACTGTATTCTCACTCTGCAATTAGATAAATATGAATTAATTTTCTTATTTTTTTAGTTATAAAAAATTAGTGACTTTACTTTTGATAGTAATTTGGAATAACTCAACCCCATCAGCTTATAAAATGGTGAAGGGAACTAAAATCACATCAAATCTTTTGAAATCGATGTGAGATTAGTTTTCCATATGACTACTATGGGATCATTAAAAGAAATTGCACAAGGATTGTTTTTGCTAAGTTATTGAATGATTTCTATTGATGTATGAATGAGTATATATAGATATTTTATAAGTAAAGCTGGGAGATTGAATCCCATTTAAAAAGATAAGTAAATAAAATTACAACTGTAAGAGATAACATCGGTGATAAGATCATCATATTTGAATTTTAAAATTCAAATGAGAAGATTTGGATGAGGTGGATCCTTATCTCCTTCTGATTTGGTGGACAGGTTATCAATCATAACATTCTACTACGTCAGTAGAGTCTAGATCAAGTAATAGGGGCTTCACTTTGGAACCAACTTGCGAGGGTTGGGCCGGGGATCAACTTCTCTAATGCCTTTGATACAAACTTAGAAGAACTCCGGGGATCAACTTCTCTAGTGCCTTTGATACAAATTTAGAATAACTCAATTCTATAAACTCACTTGTACAAGAGGCAAAGAAACCCAAGATTATAATACTTTCTTTTGGAGTGATCACATCGAAATGGCTAATGACTATAATACTTTCCTTTGGAATGATCCATGGATACACAGGACTAACAATATTTATCTTGGTAACCTATTTTCTGAATCTCCCCCACCTCCCACCTCCCACCTCCCACCTCCCACCTAGCTTCAAAAACTAACAATTTTATGGTGGGAAATCAATGGAACATAAGTTTACTTAATTACATTCTTCCTATTACAATCTCTAATTACATTATCCAAATTCCCATAACCCTTGAATCTAATCAATGGTGGTGTGATCTTTCAAAGTCTCTCACAACTAAAATTGCAATAAACATTCTGAAGACCAATTTACCAATAACTAACTCTAATGGATGCTCTAACATGTGTGCTTGTCTTCCATAATGGTGGTGATTATTTTTTTGGAAACTCAAAACTCACCCTAAATTTAAGATGTTCTTTTGAAGATTAGCACTTGAAGAATTCCCACTAAAGACATCCTACATAAATGGGTGGACATTGACCCTATCTATGGTTTGTGCCACAACGAACAAGAGAATATTGGCATGTGTTCCTTACATGCGAGTTTCCAAGGTGAGTTTGGGCCGTAGGCCCTTTGGGGTTAAGAACCGAATGTTTCTATTTTCCTTCTTTTTCTAACTTGATCATGTACTTTTTTAACTCCAATAATATTTTAAAGATCAATTTTTGATACATTTCTTTAGTGCTTTCATTATCGCTTATTATTTCATATGAATACATAGGAATATGATATCACTCTTGGGTCTCAAAACCCAAACTCTCTCAATATCAATCAGGTGGCTAACCTTTGGCAAAGGTCATAAACCATGCACCTCTCAGGTGAATGCTATTGAGCCGAAACTTGTTTCCAGACTTAAGACTCCTTATTTTTACTAATAATGTGCTTATTATAACTATGGTCTCCAACAAATCTCAGAATATATTAGGATAGGTCATTGTTCTCAAAAAATAAATGCTCATTATTTTTTACTAACCATGTGATGACAAGAGAGGATATTGAACCAGCGAGGGGAGCTCCCCGTAGGATAAAAGAAACAAACAAACAACGATGAGATGTGCATAAGATCTAGAGTTATGTTACAGAACTTGAACCCCTGATGACTTCCAATAACTTTTGGAGTTGACCTTAGACCACCATTCCTCCCCGTATTCAAATGGAAAAATTTGTATTCATACCAGAAATTTGTGTAAAAAGTGATTGACAATCGTTCTTCTCATCAAACTATTGTATATTCCAAACTTTGAACTCTATGTAAATCTTTCCTTTATTTCTAAATAAAAAGAAAAATGGGAATTGAGATTTCAGAGCAGAATAACGGTACCTCCTAGGCTCCTAAAGACGAGCAAAACCCGAAGCCCAAATAAGTCCGAATCTTCTCTAACAGCTGAACTAGACAAAGAGACATCCGACGATTAGGAGTACCCGACAATGTGATCTGGATCCGCGGGGGTGGAGCGTTGGTGAGTTCCTCTCAACGCAATTATCTGGTGCTTGTGGGGTCCATCAAAGTGCCGATCCGAATACGATGCGCCTCACCCAATGGACCCCATCAAGTCATAAGCGGTAGTCCCCTACCCCACCTACTCACCCACATACCAGTCACCACACATTCACGATTACGAATTTCATCTTTTGGGGGGGAGTGGGGTCGGAATGGTAAAATTAACGATTACGATTCTCCTCTTAACACCATTTTAGGAATTTCATTTTTTGGGGTAAATCCAAATCGTCAATTTCTGACTTTTTTATTAACAGGAAAATAACAAAAATTACATGATGATCATGTTAACACAATGAAATGGGATGGCCAGGATTGTTTTGAACTCTTCAACGAATGACCCAGATTTGTCTAACGTGGGACCAAACTAGTCTCGTTAGGGTGTGAAGCAGCTAAGTTTACATCCTCTTTATTTTCTCGTGGAAGAGGAGGCATGGCAAAGGAGGAGAGGTCCTTCATCTTTTGGCTGCTAGGTAAGAAGTAAGGGGTCTGCTTCTGGTCCCTTGGGGCCTTTGTTGATGATGATGATGATGCTGATGATGAGGTCCCTTGTAGTGGGACCCTCTCTACTATCTGTTTCCTCAGTATATCATGGAGCCTCCCAAATAGCTTTTGCTTCACCGTTTCAAATGCTCTATCCAGATTCTCAATCTGCATTTGATACCCATCGGATGATTACTCTCATGTCAACTTCACAACCCAATGGCTGAGATTAACACAAAAAAAAAAAAAAAAAAAAAAAATCTCAAAGAGGACTTGCCTGCTCTGTGGCGTTAACGTTGTACATGAACAGCCCATAGTAAAGGTCGAAGCTGTCACTGACCGTATTCTCAGTCTGCAATCAGACAAACACTAATTAATTTTTATCTTTTTTAATTATAAAAAATTAATGATTTTTCTTTTTCATAGTAAGAACAACTCAATCCCATAATTCAGTTTATAAGATGAAACTAAGATCACTTCAATTCACATCCAATCTTTCGAAATCGATGTGAGATTAGTCTCCCATATGACTATTATGAGTTTCCTTCAATATGGGTTTTAATCTGGCACTAAACTCGATTAGGCCAAGGACCAACTTCTTCAATACCTTAGATATAAAATTCATCCCCATAAACTAATTAACAAGACGAGAATGAGAAAATTCAAGATTATATTAATTCACATCAAATCTCTTGCAAAAATAGAACTTAAAGAAAATAAATTTACCAATTGCAAGAGAGTCTCGTAGCCCTTGGTATTGATGGGTGTGGACTCCAAGTTTAGATGAGACAAGATCCTGCACATTATAATTAAACAAAACAAATCATGCCTTTACTTTAGAATTAATTTCTCAACTTAATAATGATCCAAAGTTAAGGATCTCAACTCTCTAGAATTACTCTCGGTCGGACCGGACGGTTCTCTTACCTTCCAATGGTGTGTGTGATAAATTGGCTGCCGGCGGCATGCCGGTCGTGCTCTTCACACGACATCTCCACCATTGTGCAACCCTGAGATCAAACGAAAATGAAAAATTAAAAATCCGGTTCAATAACCCCATAAATCCGGTTTGAACCGGGCCCTAATTTGTTGTCCTGAACTACAAACCTCCTGTTCAAAAATACTCAAGAACTGCGCGCATCTCTGTTCCTGAACCGTGTCTTTGGCAATCCGAACCTTATCGTGAACAAACGGTAATCCGGCCCAACCGTGTTTCCCACTCTCCGGTCCAAACATCGGATGAGTACAGACCAGACCAAATCCCGGCGGAAGTACCTGAGATCCACCACCCCCATGTGACCGTGAGTTGAGCATCAACAAGGTCAACAAAATCAGACCGTTGATAGAGAATCAGAAAGATCTATCCTACGGTTCTTACCTCAAGGAATAGGTTCCTAGGGAACTGTTTAACCGATAAGACGTCGGCGAAGATGGTATCAGACCTGAGCTTGTGCATGGGGATGCCACGCACCACCGTCTCCGTCGATAAGATGGAGCTACACACCACTATCACGTCTGGTTGCTCTTCACATAAGGCGTCGATGTTGCTGTTGGACCCCACACAACGTCATCAACAAATTAATACCGTGCAGCGCGAAGCACACGATAAAGGTTTTGCAAAGGGAAACTCGGAAACTCACCTGTAGAACTCGATCCCGTGATGTTGACAGTAGTCGGAGTAGTCGGAGCGAGAGGTGGCCAAGACAATATGGCCTTGTCTCTTGAAGGCCTTGGAGATGAACTGCCCAAAGTTTCCAAACCCGATGATCCCGATCCTCAGAGGAGGAGATTCAATGGTTGTGGAATCCGAGCCCACGCATGGATCAGAAGAAGAACAGAGCTGATTCAAGATGTGGGTTCGTTTCACTGGGACGCTTTGTAGCTTAACTTTTTTAAATTTACCAGATCTAATGCAGGAGTTGGTAAAGGCGGTAGAGGTGGAGTTTGGGGCTGAGTTATGAGGCAAGATTGCCTGAGTTTGGGCTTTGTAGTGGCAAGTAAGGAGGGAAGACGCCGCCGCTGCTGCCGCCCCTGCTGCCGCTGCCGACGCCATTTCCGCCGCTCCTTTTGGTTGTGGCTTAAAGTTCGAGACGATTTTGTGTTTCCGAATCGAGAGAGATGGGTGTGTAGTGTGAGTTATGCCCTGGGAATGGTGTGACTGCTATTTATCCAAGGAGAGGTTTGGTCTTATTGACTAATATGCCCTTTTCCACTCTGTGGCCATTGATATGGGTTTAGTTAAGTTTGTTGTTAAGATTAAAATATAAAATTTAAGGAAAGCCCATATGTGTAAATGTGTCTTAATTTTTTTTTTCTTTTTTGGTTAAGTGTCATCAAGTCCAAAGGATTGTAACAAAACAAATTGTGTAAGGACCAACAAGAGATCGGGAATGAGAATCTCCACTCACGCTAACGGGTTCCTCGTGGGCTATGTGAGAGAGAGGGAGAGAGAATCAGGCTGGTCGGTTTTATGACTTATTATAACCCAATCATGCGAAAGGCTGTCGCGATGTGAGGAAGCTATATAGCTGAAGCGGTATCTTTTTAGAAAATGATATAAAGGAGGAAAGCTCACCTCTAGGGGATATCCTGGGTTTGTCTGAATGTTCTTTCCTACAAAGTATTTTTAAGGACGGTAAAAATAGATGTAATCCTTCTTCTGATGGACAAGTTTAAGGCCAAATTAGCATGACAGAAAGGAGACTCGACTCTCTTTAGCAAGAAGGGGGTTCAACTTGTGATTATGTATTTTGAGTCTGTCAATTCACAAGTCTGAAACCCATAAGTGTAAGATACAATTGTCTGCAAGGTTTCATGATTTGAGTGATGATGTTTTTTGTAAAAACGTAACTTTAAAAGTGATGCAGAAGGTAATAGAAAAATAAGAATAAAATGATGCACATAGGTTTACAAGGTTTAGTAAGATTGCTTACGTCCTCGATGAGATGAGATTCTATTTCACTATCAATGGAGAATAGGATTACAGCGCTCGTCCTCACACCTCTCAGTATTGCTTACAGAGAAAGTAAATCTCGCTACAAATATATAGTGAAAAACCCTAATCCCTAAAATATAGAAATACCCTCAAATAAAAAATTCAAGCCGCTGCTATGCCCCACTACACCCCTGCTATGTAGGGGGCCTCTTACCCCCCCTTGCAACCACCGCAGCCCGCTTACCGGCAAGCGGGACCGTCGTTTTGTTCTTTCGGGGTGCCTGTACTAGTACTCCCTGGATTAAACTGCAACAGAATACAAGACATCATACACCAGCAATTACTGTCCCATGGATCAATTGCCTAGGTTATGGAATCATCATTAATAAGGTTATAAATTATCCTCGACGAAACCATGCGATGAGCATTGCATTCTTACCACCACATGTAAGTCAGTGTTTGGTCATTCCTACTAATCAACTACGGGTGATGTATCAAGCTTTACGGATGTAAAAAAATCTTATATTACCATTAAAGTGGACAGATTTTCCAAGGAAATGTTTTTTCATGCATATCACCTTGCTTTGAAAGAGTCCATGCATATTGGGCGATCTTTGCCCCCACAGGTACAACCCTGATGACGTTGGAATTTTTAGGTTTAGAAACAAGACTAAATGAAATCTAATCAATTGGCATATAGTCAGGTTTGATTATTTATGGCATTCCTGTTTATTATATATATGGTTTTTATGCATATTGATTAGGTAAACAATTGTATGTTATGTTTAAATCGAATGTGTTTTCTCATCTTGCGTCAAGCAAGACACTTATTGGCACAAATATGATAAGTAAGTGAAATCCCTAAGTGTGACGCTTGCGATCATACGACTTTTGGCATTAAGAGTCAATGAGCCTCCTAAACCTATGGCTGAAAATGATGCTGACTTCAATACACCCTATGACAAGTGGGAGGAATCAAACTGATTGTACCTGGCATCAAGATCAATGAAAAAGGTCTGATATGGATCCAAGTACGAGTTTATTATCAAATCTCTCATTGTCGTGTTTTCAGATTCATCATATTAATTGCGTAATTTTATTCTATCAAAAATATCATTTTCCTTCTATTTTCTATTGATAAAGATGGGTGTGTATAGGGATAGATCTCAGCAAGATGGTAAAAAACAAAAGACCTTTTAAATAAAAAATTTGATTACTCAAAGACATTGCTTTGGTCATACTTCCTTATAATTACATGCAATCAAAACTTTAGGGTTCTTTACCAAGAATGTCTTTTTTTAACTCTAAGAAATCATGTATATCAAGAATCAAAAAATGAGAAAAGATACAAAAACTCTTAGAGACAGAGAAAGAGGAGCAATGACTCTTTTCCCACCTTCGGCATTGCCATCAGTAGGAGAAAGAGACAAAGAATCCCAGACTCACAAAATAAAATCAAGAAAAATGATAATGAGGATGATGCATTGCATCCATATACGGATCATTGACACCATAGTAGGCCACATGAGAATAGGGTCTGAAATTTCAAGCTGAGCAGTGGACTTGGCAAGGAAATTAGCGGCAGAATTTGCTTCACAAAAACAATGGGATATTTTCCACTGAACAGAAGCCAGAGAAGCCTTTAGACCCAACCAGCATTGGTGTTAGTACCATGGAACCAAACCCTTTTGGAGAAGAAGCACCACATATACTGAGTCACATTCCACCCATAAATTCTGAAGCCCATGAAGTTTGGCATACTCCAAACTGAGGATAACTGCCATAAATTCCGCTTCAAAGTTTGTCTTGTGACCAATGAAAGATCTAAAGTGATGAGCAATGTCAGCTTTGTCATTTCTAAAGATGCCTCTTATACCCGCCTTCCCTGGATTACCCAAGAAGCAACCATATGTGTTCAACTTTACCCATCCATAAGGAGGAGAACACCAAAAGATTTCTATAATTTCGCTTCTTGCTCGACGCACAGATAAAAAACCCACTCTACTTGCATGCATCAGATCTGAAACAAAAAGAGGCTTACCTGAATGAACCAAAAATAGCATACTAATCTCAAACTTGACCATAGAAAAGCGCTGCATTTGAATTTTTTTCTCATCATTTTGAATTCTTGCATTCCTCTCTAGCCATGTAAAGGAAGGAATAAGGATGGCACCACACATCCAAGCAGGTTTGAAAACCATGAATCTTCCTTTAAGCTTCCACCATGAAAGGAGATCCTCAATGCTGAGAAAAGATGGCCACCTCGTATTGAAGTACGAGCAAAATGTTTCTCACATTGGTCTGACATATTCAAAGTGAAGAAATAAATGAGAAATGGACTCCTCAGCTTTTTCACAAAGAGCACATCTAGGTGCGAGAGAGATCCCTCTTCTTCGTTCCTCAACATCAATTGGAAGTCTTTTTCGAGCAAATCTCCACCCAAAGGTTGCTTGACGAGGTTGTAGCTTAGCATTCTAGATGAGAGAGGACCAACCCACTTTTGGGTTTTTTGTGCAAATCTCCTCCCAAGCAGACTTTATAGAAAAAAAATACCAAAAGAAGATAAGCTCCAATGACACATATCATTCTCCTGAGAAGGCGACATCAGTTTCACTTTCTCAAAAAGGTTAGAAAGAAAAACTGAAGATACTCGAGGGAAGCACCATATATTGTCTGCAATGAAATCAGAAACTTTAACATCAACGTCTTTGAATCAGCTCTTATCCAAGTTGGAAGACTCAGCGATAGAGGAGTTTTCCAGCCACATATCCAACCAAAACTTGATCTTATCTCCTTTGCCCACTGTCCAACGCTCTGATTCTGAGACAAACTTCCATACTTTCTTCAAGCCTGGGCAGATGGAGGAAGATTTATACCCCTTTCTCAAAGACCCAACTTTATCTACAAAGTGAGCCCTGAAAAATCTGCTCATGATTGAATCACCAAGCTTAATTTTCCAGACCAGCTGACAAAGGCAGACTTTATTGACATCACTGAGGTTCCTGATCCCTAGACCGCCTTCCTTCTTTGGCTTACTGATGTCCTCCCATTTAACAACAAATTTTTTTTTTCCTTTTCCATGTCTCCAAACCACTGAAAATTCCTCATCCACCGTTCCACCATCTTGATAATAGTTTGGGGCTACCAAGTATGTTTTCAGAGACTTGAAATTTTGGAAATTTTGCCAAGTAGGGTTGCTTAGATGATGAGAGGAACCCTAGATAGTATCCAACAATAATTGAAGAAAGCCTCAAATGGAAGGAAAAACAAAAGCCTCAAATGGAAGAAAAAAAACAAAAAAAAATACAATCCATTGCAAATATAATAAGATTGTGGGGCTGTATTAGGTTGCCCATATGCAACTAGCAGATTCATATACATATAATACCATATCCTGTATTGGTCTTTAAGAAAGAAAAAATATGCCATCTGCTTTATATGGACTAAACAGAAGCAACCATACTTACCTACTTTAGAGGTTTTTCAAAGTTTCTTTGAATGATGGACATCTGGAAATGGAACCAAAGAAGATCAACAGAAGTTTCTATTAGAAATTGCAATAAACAAGTACTACAGTTTGATCATTTGTTGATCAGTGATTCAGTTGTTTTAATTAGAGAAGACAGCAACTAATCCCTGAGCTTCACTCAGCAAGTTTCAAAGTAGTGTGTGATAAAACTATGGTATTGTACTTTTTTTTTTTTTTTTTTTTTTTGGGGCAGAATTATAGTATTGTAATTATATATTGGTAATTCTGTTATGGTTTTATGTCAAGGGAAAATCTTATTGTAATGAAAGTGGTGAACTAAGAAATCGTAACCTTAGGCTAGGGGCATGATGGGATTCATGTAATATAAACAAGAAAGTTTCTTGTCCGGGAGCGTGGTTTCTGCACCTACACCCTTGTGTCTTTCTCTTTCTTCTTCCTTGTAAAATGACTTTCTTGGCTCCTTATCTATTGAACCAAAAAGAGGACATTGATTGGGTCTCGCATAGGCATAGGAGCCACTCCCAAATAGAGAACATAAGATCTAAAAACAAATTCATGAAAGTAGACTCCTCGATCCAAAGAGTGAATCCTTCAAGATAACATGAAGGTGAAACTTCTTGTCACAAAGTTATGAACTAATTAAAAAGTTGTAATCTTCTTTTATTTGTCCTTTGTCTTATTTAAAATATTATTTAATACAGTTTTTATGTAAAATAACATGATTTATAATAATTGAAAAAATAATAAGTTATCTTCAAATGAAAAAAAAAAAAAAACACAACAACATACCAACAAAATTACAATTTCTTAATTACCTCTTTGACAACAGTAAGTTAATGCAAGGCTAGCTATCGTGTGGATAAAAACAAAAACAAAAAAACAAAAAACGAAAAAAATAAAAAAACATTAAAAAACAAAAACAAAAAGAAAAAGACAAAAGACAAAACAAACTAAAAAACAAAAAAAAAACAAAAAAAAAAAAACAAAAAAAAAACAAAAAAAAAATTTACAAATAATAATAATACTATAATTATTGATTTATATATCTATCTTTTTCTTTAAATTTAAAATATTACAATATTTTTTTCCTTCATATCCAAATATAACCTTATGTTATCTTGACGTATTCTCTCTTTGGAGGGGTCTACTTTTATGAATTTGTTTATATTTTGAGAACCCCCACCACAAAATCATGATCAGACCAGACCAAAACGCCATGTGTAGCGGGTGGGATCGAATACTTCAGTGATATCTAGGATTGGTCCGATTGGATGTCTTTGACCGATCTGAATCGATACGGACTCATCCTAAATCGGTATCAACTCGGTGCTGGCGATACCCGAAACTAAATCCTTGATCCTAACCCACGTGGCTAGCGTGAGTAAAGAGCCGTTGTGTTATTGCCCTTTTTCTCAGTTTTCATGTTTTCATCTTCCCCTTTATAATATATTATGTTTAGGCAACATTACCCTGCAGACCTTTGTCCCCACATTCTCCCAGTGGAGGAAGAGTTGCTGTCCGCTTTGTATAATCACTCTCTAGTCTCTATCACTATACTTGGTGGGGCCAGGTGGGGAAGGGTGAGTGAAAGCTCCCTCTTCTCTTCTGAACGCAAAATGCACGTGGGCTCTCTGTCTCAGTTGTGTTTTCCTATTTTGACCATGTGTGACACGTGGGATTTGACATTTATTTACCACGTTTCCTGGATCAAATAGTATTGTACCACGTTGATTGGATGTCAGAAATTTGGATTAATGGAAGAACGTCAACTATGATCAGCTCGTCACCGATTGCCATGCCATTGTTCCTTGCCTTTACTTGATTATGTCTGAACCCGACTCCGAGTCCGAGTCATCGTTGGAGAAGGACTCGGATCCTCTCAGAGCCGTAGTGCATCTAGTGCGCATCAGACGATTGATAACATTAGACACACATTCCTGATCATTGGATGCACATTAGGCGCACTGATGCATTTAAGAAGATCTTGTTTCGTTGGAGAGAATCCAACCACATCTAATGGTTGGGGTACCCTAGGCATACACCCCAACACCTAAACATGCACCTCAAGGGATTTCTAGCTGTTGGAAGTGAGTTGTGTTCTCTCTGGCATTGGAGAATATCTAAATCTTATATGAGGTCATGTTTTTAAGTATAAAAATGATTATACCATATGGTTTGGTGTCTCTATCATTAGAATATTGAACAATATCTAGAATTCTAAGTGCGGGGTAATTTGGGTCCTTCATCATGTATTCACTAAACAGGGAACCAACAATTTTGAAATATAAATTCTAATTATATAGGGAAGTTAGGGTGTTAATCGATTCGATTTCGGTGTATACAGTACGGCTCAATTCACATTTATTTGGCTGAAACTAAAATCGAATCATTTACTAAATTGTTGCATTTTTTGAAATTGAGTTTCGCGGTTTTTAAATGTATCGGTTTCACAGTTTTGATCGTAGTTTAATCCATACAGTTTCTAAACGTTAGCAATCAATTTGCTAGTTTATTCGCATGCTTACTGAAATTTGCTTTTGTTGCTAAACACTTCAATCTTATATCAAATTAAATGATGTATTGAACAAGCAAGGATTTAATTACATAACTACATAATATGAGTAAATTATTGAATAGACTGTTGGACAGCCTTTATGGTCTTTAATTCTTCCCTAAATTAAACTCATCCTTTTTTGTTAAAACAACCAAACATCTAAGCAAAAGAAAATATTATATAGAGAAAGTGAAATACAAACAAAACTACTAATGAACACAAGTTATTGTTAGTGTTCTAAAGTTAAAGAACATGAGACACTGAAAACACATAAATTAACCCCTTATTCTAGTAAATCATCATACGGGTTAAACGGGTTGGTTTTGATAGTGTAAATGGTTCAATTTTCACGATGTTAATTCAGTCTGAAACCGATGGATTAAATGATTAAAACTGAACCGACCCATTTAGCTAACCGGTCTTAAATTTGAAACAAAAACCGAACCATTTACTAAATGATTTTGTTGTTTCGGTGTAAACGTTTTGATTCGGGTTCGATAAACAGTTTCTATTTCAAATTCACATCCTTATAGGGAAGGTTGGTGTGGAGTATGATTCTTTGGAAAAGAATTTACATATTAGTCATTTCTAATAAAATTTTCACTTCTGATCAGTTTGATTGCAAGAGAAAATGAATAGGAATTTGAAAATTGTTAAAACTAAAAAATGGATTTTTATTATCATTATCCAATATGACTGTATAAATTGCTTAAACTTCTTTTCATTTTAATAATGATGCTTTTCAAATGTAATTTTTTGTTTACTCTTCAAATCAAGCATACAAATGTAAAGTAAAGTGAAATTTAACAACCAAACATAGAATGATTTGGAGTTAACGACCATATGAGGTAATGATTACAAAGTTTTTTTTACTAGGTTTGAAAATTTCACTTATGCTTACCAAAAAACAAAAAACAAAAAATTCACTTCTCTTGCATTCAATTTCCTCCCACCAAAAGGAACAGTCTTATTGCTTAGAGGAAAACGAAAATTCTGGCTCAAATCTAGTTCAAACCCGATAAAAATATTTAGACTTTGGTCAAAGGGGATCTAAAGGGAAAGAGAAGTGAAATTTTCAAACCTCAAAAGAAATTTTTGCAATTATTACTACCATCCATATTTTTATCTCGTATTAAGATTCACTTTAGTTTGTATTGAAATGTAAAATAAAAATCATATCTAAAATGTATTACTACTAAATATAGTAAGAAATTGAAGTATTTTATACAGTTACATTAAATAAATTTTACAAAACTTCACTTCTCTCCTCTTTAATTTCCCTTGCAACCAAATGAAGCCTCAGATCTACCTACAAATAGCAAATTCAATTTCAGCTGAAATTTCATATGTACGAGTAAGAGACCTTCAGATTTACCTACTCACAAATTTTAAGCTCTATCTAAATTACCACCAAATAGTTCCTGAGAAAAGATTCTTTCTAAGTAGGTGTTCGAACAATGATTTTTCACTATCCATAGAGGGAACTTGTATCCGTATCCTCTTCATAGCGTAGGTAGAATCATTACCTATATTAGGGTCTTCATGAACATGATTCCAAATATAACTCCAATGGAGACTGGTCAAACCAAGAGGACGATACATATCAAGTTACATATTTGGGAGGTGTTAGGATATTGATTCACCTAGTTAAACCAGTCATCCTATTTACTGTGTATTTTTATTGGATAATAAACTCTCTAACCCTAAACACATGCATCACATCAAAATCCATATATTATATGACAATAAAACACAAGGATATGATGATTGGAAGGACAAAATTTTAATGGAGGAAAGATAGAACATATGTCGATTGATGCACTGAGTCCCACATGTTGATGGGGTTAAAGGTAGGAAAAGTAAAGTTGGAAGAAAGTTGGTCTTTCTCACCCCAACCTTGTTTGGTTAGCACATAGTTGTGAGAGAGAGATAAGCAGAATGAAGAAAGAGAGTCATTAATTGCAATAACTTTCCACCCCACCAAGTTCCACCAGTTTGATAGGACTTTGGAATGGGATGGGGTGAAAGCCACATCAGCAGACAGGAAAGCTCATCTCCCAATGTTGTCTAGAGTATTTTCCATCCCGTTTTATCGAAACACATGACTTTACCATGTTTTTGGAAAAATAAGTACAACTCTTCCACCCCTTAAATCCCACCTCATCAAACTCCCCTAAACAAATGGGCCTTGTAGTTCTCCTTAAGGTAGTATTCACCCCTTATCAATACACACAAGGGACCTTGCAATTCTAGAGAGAGAGAGAGAGAGAGAGAGAGAGAGAGAGAGAGATCTTCCAATTGAAGTTCTGAATTGAATGAGGCTCCCCTTTAAGAGGTCTCAAGTGAAAGGTTTGTCTCCAAAAAGTTTGGCTGGGATTCAATCTCCTTTGGAGATTTTGAATCCATGAATATGGGTTTCTCTTACATACGGCGTGTCTCTAGACTCTCTACACGAAGACACACCCATATGAAGTGGCATGAATATACCCATTCATAATGGGCCTAAAATTACATGCCCATGACTTAGAAATAAATCACAAATTCACCTAAATTATCTCGAGTCCTTTGTCTAAAAAATATGGGTGCGCATCTATTTGTAACCAAGAAGGTTACAAACAAAATTTTTAACTGGACTTATTACCCATTATATGATGATGTGGCATTAAGGACAAGCTCTAATGCAGTAATTTTGTAAATAATCTCTTTCTCCGACTTTCCTCCTGTTGTACTTACCCCACTTTTCACCCAACCATCGATCGGATTTGAATTCTTCCCTACCTTTTCTATCATCGGCTCTGCTCATTATGATCTCTATGCTACAAGAACATCTCATCTAGAAGAATGGCTCAGTTTCCAACAAAGGATGTGTGAGACCAATAATATAGACCCGTCCACCATTCCAACATATCTACTTGGATTGCTCACTGCATGAGACCTAGATCACGAGGTGTAGGACGACATCACATATCTGATAGCCATGCACCACGAATTTTTGCTTGTACATGATTTCTGTCCGGACAATGACAACAGACCAGACATTGATCAAAGCAAGAATAGTTAAAGTGCTTTACTTACTATGTATGCTATGTGCCCTTTTTATTTAGTTTTTAGTGTGGATTTGTAAGGGTGTGAAGTCCGTGTGGACTTATAATGTGTTTAAGTCAGGGCTAAGTCTATAAATTCAGCCCTTATGTAATGTTTGAGATCAGAGTGTTCAATAATAAATTCACTTGTGTATCAGTATCAGAGTGCAGAGGTGCGCTGCACGATCTGGAGCACGGCATTGTGAAACAACACGTGAATTATTAAAAAAATAAGGGTTCAGATTGACAATAGTGCATATTAGGTTGAATACATGTGAAGCAGGGAAGCCATTATGTTACTTCTCTCATTTTGCCCCCTTATACGATGGAAAATCTTCTCCTACCAACACAAAGCTAGGGTTTGATCACCAGGACCTGCAATTTGTTCAATAACACCCACCAACCTCCAAACCAACAGCACCCGAACTAAACCCAGCACCACTAGTTTCTTCACCTGAACCCCAGCATCGCCACTTGACCTAGCCAAAAACCCCTCACTACCTGATCTAAGACCCCATCACCACCACCTTCAAAACCAATACCATCCGAACTTACATATAACCTCTATCAAGAGCTTCCTGCACCTTCGCAACACCTTCGTAAGAAGAAATAACAGGAGAGAATGGTCCCAACCCCTCCCTCACCATCAATTAGTAGTTTCGTTGGTGATTAGTGGAAGTCTGAAAAGATCTGAGGAAACTAACAAATAGGTGCACCCGTGAATATATAGCTTGATGGGTGGTGCATCTCGCAGATGGTTTGAAGAGAAGTCGTTGACGGCAATAGCAAGATAATGTAGTTCACATGTATATATGGCTTTTTGAGGCAGCATCAAAACTATCCACACGATCAATTATCTGTCACGTGTCGCACCCCCTACCATGTTATAGATCATATAGCACACCCCATGCTTCAGAGGTTCTGGATACCCATCAATCACCTTGCTCACCACCCCCCATCTCCCACACCCATCTCTAATCCTCAACCTTCCTCCTCCATAAGGTTTTCTTTGTTGAAATAGAGTTGTGAGGCCCTTATCTCCAGACCTAGGGAAAGAGAGGTAACATCCACCCATGAAATCTATGTATGTCTCCAGAGTCCAAAACCAAGGAACCTCCATCTGTGTTTAAACCTAGGAAAAAGAAGTAGTATCCAGAAGGAATATGTGGTTGCATCTTCTCATTGACCTCACCACTATGAATTGCAGCCTAAACCGCATCTCAATCCGCTTACTCTCATGTGAGAAGATTCAATCATTCACCCACTTCTGAAAGTTATTGGTTATCATATTGCGTAAAGTGAAATTGGAGTTTTATTTTGCATCATCAATTGAATATGAGCATGTATTGTGCTTGCTCCCATGTGGAAAGATCCTTGCATCTAATGACCCTTTGAGAATAGATTCATATGGAACCAGAAACTCAACTTGAGGTGTAGATATTGTTGGACGGTCTAAGAAACACAGACATGAACAAGATGACTGAATTTAAGGTTAGGACTATGGCTGCGGAGAAGTTGGGATTGATAGAGAAAATAAAAATGCCACACTTCGATCAATAATTGGACTGAACTTTTTTGGCTGAGAGAGATGAAAAGCATTAAAAATTTCCCTTCCCCTATCCCCAACATGTTACATGCTTGACTTGGACACAAGGGTTGTCATTGATCTTGATGTGTGTACATGGTGTTGTAACCCGGCAGTCACTAGGAGAGGGGGTGAATCAGTGAGTCCAATTTTGATCCCCAAAACCTGTCCGATATCTGACACGACAAACTCTGATATACCTGTCCCTGTATCTGTCCTTGTTTGCACACAGTCGTATGCACTCTCAGCCTTTCATAGGCACTTCCAAGTGTGCTCACCCATTTGGCATTCCATGCACTTCAATATACATATATAATGCAAACAAGTAGCACACCCACAACACAGGATTTTTACGAGGTTCGACAATTTACCTACATCCCCGGAGTAATGCTCGTAAAGGCTTCATACCTACTCAATACACTACTTTTTACTGCACCCACAGTCGGGAGTACCCACACCCATTTTTCTCAAGCCGAAGCTGAGATGGCACTCGTAGTGCCGATATAATGTGTAGCACCTACTACACAGGAGCACCCACTCCTAGTGCTTAGCACTCACTAAGAACTCAATAAAGAATATAGTAAATTTGGGCTTATATTAATGCCCTACAGTCAAGCCCTGCCTAGTATATATATCCACAACTAGCTAATATGCTTACCGTTCATCCACAACTAACCTAGCATGTATACATTCATCCACGACTAACCCTGACATACATACATATCATTATACATGCATATAATGTAAATCCAAGGTTAGAGAATCTCACAACTGGTTTCTTGGGATGACTAAAAACTTACACTGACAAGCTTGGTGTTCACACCTTCTCTCCCCTTTGGTTTCTTGCTCTTCAAAGTAACCACAAGTAAACCCTCATTTGGTTTCTTCTATTCCTCTTTGTCTTTGAGTCAATTCATCATTAACACACATTAACCACCTCCTTAAACCCTCATTAATGGAGTAAACAAAACTTTCATTGACCAAAAAAACCCATTCATGGTTCTACCAACAAAGGGGGAAGCTCCTTTCTTCATTCTTCTTCTTTCTTGGCTTAGAAATAAGATATTATCAATACCACCCAACTACCCTTCTAAACCATCATTAATGGAGTGTAAAACAACTTACATGAAGCCTTCAAGCTTTTTAATGGCTAATAATGGAGGGTGAAGTTTCCACACACAAAATCCGCACCTTTTTAGTCTTTGAAACCCTTATTTTTCTTTTCCACTATGTACAGCTCGAAATGGTGAAGAATCTGCAATTTGGTTCACCCAAATCGGAGTTGGGATGAGGGAGATATGACCATTTGAAGTTGGAGCAATGAGATAGCCTAAAATGGAATCCTCAAAGGAATGGCGTAGGCTACACCGGCGGTGGTCATAACAGAGGTGTAGATCTGGCCATAAATCAAGGGTCAAATCATCCTTTAGTCATAGCCATCTGATTAAACCAACGGATAATAGATCTAAACCATATGATTTGAATCTCACAAGTCAAAGATGATGTCATCGTGATACAGGCGCTGACATCGTTAGACGCGTTGTCGAGCTAGGATTGTCGGTGATGTCAATTGTTTTTTCATAAAGCACTAATTGCTTTTGATTGTAGATTCAAATCCACCAAGATCGGCTTTAATCAGATCTCATGAGATCTTTGAGATCAGAATCTTCATTATACCTTCTATATGTTGTTTTATGGTTGTCCTTGTTGGCAACTCGGCCACGTGGCGGTGATGACGTGGCCAGTTTGGGTGACGTGAATGAAAATGATGACATGGCAGTATCCAGTGTCACCGATGAGATAACAGAGCAGCTTGGTATGCATGGAGTGGTTTAATACATCATTAATAGGTGGTGCGGGTTTCTGGGTCAAAACTGGCAAAATTGGCAAAATTGGCCTATTTACGATCGAGGGCATTTTCGGCAATGAAAATGATATTTTTGGAAGATCGGTCCTTCATGAAAAATATAGATTGTAATTTTCCTAGTCCAGTGCATTTAATTTCGTCACATTCCGATACCGTATGAAGAAGTTACGACATTTATGGCAGTCAAGGGCAGTTTCGGCATTGAAGATGAATTTTTTAAAGGAAGCGTTCTACATGTAACAATACGAAAAAAATACAATCTTTCCAACGGTTCTGATTTCATCGCATTCCGATTCCATATGAGAAAGATACATCATTGGAAAGGTGTAGGGGCATTTTGGTCTTTTTACATGGATGATTCAGATGATTGAGTCTTCTGAAAAGTCGTAGAGCATCCAGTTACGATTCCAACGCACTTCGTTTCATCTCGATCGGATATCGTATGAAAAAGTTATAAGCGTTTCCGTAAAGTCGGTTCGAAAATCCAAACCAAAAATCCATCAGTTGCTCTCGGTGTTGGGTGGATTTTTCGGATTTTATTTTTGAAATTCGAAGGGCTTTTGTGTAATTTAAAGATTTTGAAGGTCTGAGTTGCAAGGGGTCTTTAAGCACTGAAACATATGGAGGCAGGGGCTTGATTGTAATAAAGAGGAGTAAAGGGAAGTGAAATGGATGGCCAAGATTCGACCACGTAGGCTTGATGCCCATCCAAAGGCTGCTGAGATTTTGGTGTGATATGGACGAGATAGATGCTTGCGCGTGGGATTTGATTGGTTAGATGCATAATTCTTGATGCACTGGCGCTACACTATATCAAGGTATGTTATTGTGTTTCGCGCGTGTATAGAAAGTATAAAAAGGATTCCGATCTTAATGATCTCATGAAATCTGATTAAAGCCATCATGGAAGATTCGGATCCAACGGTCAATATGCATTTTCACTTTTGTGAGCGGGAGACAAGCTCCCTTAAAATCCGGAAAAGCAACCAATCATAGATCGACAACACTTCTGACGATGTCAGCGCCTACGTCATGATGACGTCATCAAATTCAAATCTAACGGTTTGGATCTGTTGTCCGTTGGTTTAATCGGACGGCTTGGATTATAAGATCTCTTATATGAGATCTACGGTCAGATTTCGCCCCTGTTGCGCGCGCCGCCGGTGTAGCCTACGCCACCCGTACGAAGATTCCATTTCGGGCTATCTCATTGCTCCAACTTCAAAAGGTCATATCTCCTTCATTTTAAGTCGGATTTGGGTGAACCAAGTTGCAGCTTCTTCGTTTTTTCAAGCCCTACACCATGGAAGCAAGAAAAATGGATTTTGAGTGAAAGAAGCCTACGGTTTTGGTAGGAGAAGCTTCCCCCTCTTTGTTGGTCCTTGAATGAACATACATTCTTGATGATAAATGTTCTTAGGCCATTAAAGGAGGTAAAAGAGGTGGTTGAAGTGTGTTAATGGTACATTAACTCAAAGCCAAGGAAGAAGAGAAGAAAGCAAGGATGTGTTTGCTTTGAAGAGCAAGAAGCCAAGGAGAGAGAAGGTGTGAGCACCAAACTTGTCAGTACAAGTTTCCAGTCATCCCAGGAAATCGGTTGTGAGATTCTCTAACCTGTGATTTTACATTACATGTATGTATGTATGTTAGGGTTAGTTGTGGATGAATGTATACATGCTAGGTTAGTTGTGGATGAACTGTAAGCATGCTAGCTAGTTGTGGATGCATATGCTAGGCAGAGCTTGACTGTCGGGCATTGATATAAGCCCAATTTAATTGTATTATTTATTGTGTGCTTAGTGGGTGCTAAGCACCGGGAGTGGGTGCTCCCGTGTAGTGGGTGCTACACATTGTATCGGCACTACGAGTGCCATCTCAGCTTCGGCTTGAGAAAATTGGGTGTGGGTGCTCCCGACTGTGGGTGCAGTCAAAAGTAGTGTATTGAGTAGGTACGAAGCCTTTACAGGCACTACTCCGGGGATGTAGGCAAATTGCCGAACCTCGTAAAAATCCTGTGTTGTGGGTGTTTGTTGTTTGCATTTGATATTGAAGTGCGTGGAATGTGGAATGGGTGTGCATACTTGGAAGTGCCTATGAGAGGCTGAGTGTGCATACGACTGTGTGCAAACAGGGACAGGTACATCAGGTTTTTCTTGGCCAGACATCGGACAGGTTTTTAGGTATCGGAATTGAACTCACTGATTCACCCCCCCTCTCAGTGACTGCCGGGTTACAACAATGAAGCAGTTCATCAGCTATGGGAAGATTTCCGTCTTGAAGATCCAGGATTTTTGTCAAATACTTTTCATTAGGAGGGATCCATCGGCAGAGGTCACAGGATGCTTTTCTGTTTTTCATGTTGGCTCGCCATGTTCTTCAAACTCCTGGACATGGGGCATCACCCACCCTTATGGAGGCGGTAGGTCTGTTTAAACAAGGAGGAGATATTATCCCCACAATCCTTAAAAAAAATCTCATGGATTTGATGACATGCACTATGGCCAAAAATTTAGGATGGATCCTTATCAGGGAAGTCCCGCTATCTTCCAACTTTGGCTACTCGAAAGGTTGAAATTGGTTATGCCTTTGCAAGATCGTTAGCTTAGAGTTTCTCACTATCAAGACAAGAGGGAGGTTCCCAAGTTCAAGCTTATCATCAATTGGGAAGAATATATATGAGGAAGGACTACTCAGGACATCAAGTGGAAGTGCCTCTGATGGCCATAAGAAGGTTTCTTGATGAAAACACCAGGTTGCAACTATGTGAGGTTGATGGGTTTGACCCACACGTCATTTTATTTGCCCGTTCACATCAGTCGGCAGTATGGACGAGAACTAGGAGATCCTGAATAGTTGGTAAACTTTTATCCACCACAAGAATTGTCCCCTCAGATTGTAGCCCATCTTGCTTATCTTTGGTCTCAGGCTTAAAAAAGTCATTCCTTGCTTTGACGTAATTCACGACATTCGCTAACAGAGTGATAGTTGGATTTTTTAGTGTCATTTCAGTTATACTAAAGGAATCCTGAGATGTGGAATTATTCATGTTCCTAATTTAAACTCTCAAAATCCCACAAAAAGAAAGAAATTTTGTCCCTAAAAATAAGTTTTCATTTCCAAAAATAAAATTATCAAGAGTGATAACACGAGAAAATAAACAAAAAAGTAACAAGATAAAAGGGGGGAGAAAAAAAGGAAAAAGAAAAACATCTGTGTCTGTCAAAAGTGTAGGAATAATAGGAATAGGGCCCTAAGATTCAGCCTCATCAGAATCTTCTGCAGAGATCATCAGATCGCCCGAACCCCAGACTACCGCATCATATTTCACTTGCAACTCTAGCAATTGCCGCTTGAGATTTGTGATCCGAGTGTCCTAAAAGTTAGGAAGAAGGGTTAGGATAAAAAGTGCCAGCAAAGAACAAACAAGGAGAGAAAATAATACCTTGGCTTGTGACTGCCCCATCTCCCTAAATAGCTACATACATAGGCCTTGGTGCATGTAGCGAATCTCAGCACATGCGCCCGGGGACACCTGAGAAGGATCATATCAACAAGTAAACAACAGAAAAAGAAAAAAAGAAAAGAAAGTAAAAGGGGGAAGACATGTTTAGACTTACAATGTCATATTGGATCGGCAGACCTAGAGAGGTGTCCAGATCGAGCCTCCACTCCAGTGCTCTTGGAATCGTGGGTTGGCCACATTTGGATAGGATAAACCAGGCAACCCCAGGAATGAGTCAGCAACAAAAAAACCAGTAGCATGTGATCGGACAGGGAGAGGAACCATAGCTCGAGTCCTCCACTGCAAAAGGCATCAAAAGAAAAAAAAAAAAAAAAAGAGAAGAAAGAAGATTTGAGGACAGCAGGAAAGTGATAGGAGGATGCAGATACCACAGGACCCTCCGGGGTTAGGGGAATGCAAATGGTCTTCGTATCCATAAAGATGTCATAATCCCCTTCGATGACCAAGAAGCTCTCATCCCATACCCCTCAGCTAGCTGCTCTACCTCGTCCTTGGGAATGTTCTCTGGACAGTGCATGGTAGGAGGAGGGAGACAAGGAGGGATGCATTGGTCAGCATTTGACCACTAAGGAGTGAACCGCTCCCCCAGATACCAAGCCCGACCGTCATCGTCTCGAAACAACACCCTCATCCATGTCAAAGCAGTGGCTCTCTCTAGGTATGCCACATCAGGAAACTTGATTTGCTGGAAAGGCTTCTAATTAACCTATGTAGGCAAAAGGGATAAGTACAGTGCGAGATAAGCAGGAAAATTCAGAAGCAAGCAAGACATACCATCAATATGCCATTCAAGAGAGAATGGGCAGTGGACCCGCTTCGGAGGGGAGATCGACCCTTCAAAATGTGGCTATCCCGAAGGGGAGATCGACCCTTTAGAACGTAGCTATCCCCCCATCTCTTCACTACCGGGAAGAAGAGCTTAGCAGGGTCACATAATTTTGTGAACATGAGCCCCATATGATCATAAAACCAGGGCTGTTTTAAGGAAATCAAAATAGAAGGTTTATAAAGAATGCACACTCAAGAAAATGAAAAGGTACAAAGACAAAAGAATACATGAATGATGTAGGCCGGGCCTCAGATTCTACAATCCCCATAGGCTAAGTGGTCCAGAATCTGTAGTAGATATGCATATGCCACTCCACCCCAGTTATAGTAGTCAATCTCAACGATGTTCCAGAACAGGCTTGCCATGTAGATATCAATTATGCCCCAGAAGTTGCTAAATAGACACCGTCCCATGGCATACAAAAGAAAGGAGTGCAATAGCTGGAGGGTCTCAATGGGATTCAAGGGTCCATGAGACGCATCCCGCCAGTGGTCATAAATGTCCGCTAGAATGACCATCTTCTGGTTAGGAGTAATCCTGATGCTAGTCAAATCAAAGAATTCGTTCGACCCCAGAAGTTGCTAAACAGACATTGTCCCATGGCATACAAAAGAAAGGAGTGCAATAGCTGGAGGGTCTCAATGGGATTCAAGGGTCCATGAGACACGTCTCGCCAGTGGTCATAAATGTCCGCCAGAGTGACCATCTTCTGGTTAGGAGTAATTCTGACGCCAGTCAAATCAAAGAATTCGTTCGACCCCAGAGACTTGGGTAGAGTGATAAGTCGATCACCAAAAGAGACTCCGGTCAAGGCATAAAAGCATATAGGGGTGATCGTAATCTCACAGACGAGAAGATGGAAGGAGTGCGTGCTCAGCCACCACCACTCGATGATCGCCTTCATCAACTTGGGATCCAGCTTCCTGGTCTCTAAATCTTCCAAGTGATGCAGGTAGGTATTATTGATCTGACGCCTCATCCCTAGGGTGAACCCTATTCGGAAAGCGGTATCTTGCCAGATTTGGGATCACACCCTTAGGGGGCACCTAAAAATAATAATAACAAAAAATAAAAAATATATATAAATAATAAATAAAAAGAAAATAATTGAACTGACTTACCCACATATTCCAAGCCAAGTTATAAATATGTGTCTGCGTGCCCTGAAGCATCTGCCTCGTGTACCGAATGGTAGGCCCCTCTGCCCCTCGGCTGATGCATCACGACTGGACATCCCCCTCAGCATGCGACCTCCATGGGTCCTTTTCCTCCCTTGCTCAACCATAATTCAAAAAGACCCAAGAAGACCTAGAAGACTCAAATCAACTCAGAACTCAGAAAGACTCAGAAGTGGAATGAGTTAGAGGGTAAGGGGACCACCCTTTTTATAAGGAGGACCCATACACGGCGGTCCCTTTAGGTCATTGGAGCCCCTCCAGCCTGGTGGCCCCTCCAATCTGGTGGCCCCATAAAAAAAATTATCTCAATTGATCCCACAATCTTGCGTGTTTTACGACGCACTTATCTCCCTGGAGGTAATGATCTCCCACTTTGATTTCAAATTTTAAAAAATTCAAATTTCAAAAGCCCAAAATATTGATGGGCCAATCCCGCGGCCCTACGAGGCCTGGACTACTTTGCACCGGCCCCAGTAGCCCAAGCCACTACATCGGCCCCAAGTGGCCCAAGTCCATTGCACCGGCCCCAGAGGCTCAATTTCATTTGCATCGGACCCAAGTGAGCAAAATCAAGATGCATGATCCTAAGGTCTGAGCCCTAGACTAGTTCGTGGAGATCTAGCCTAGGAAAATTAAGATATTACCAAAATCAAGATGCCCAGTCCTATGGTTCGACAGACCTAGACCAGACCCCTAGACTAGTCTGAGGAGACCAAGCCTAGGAAAATCAAAATCAAGATGCCCATTCCTATGGTTTGAGAGTCCTAGACCAGACCCCTATACTAGTCCATGGAGACCTAGCCTAGGAAAATCAAGATATGACCAAAATCAAGATGCTCGGTCTTATGGTCCGAGAGACCTAGACCAGACCCCTAGACTAGTCCACGGAGACCTAGCCTAGAAAAATCAATATCAGGATGCCTGGTCCTATGGTCCAGAAGACCTAGACCAAATCCCTAGACTAGTTCGTGGAGACCTAGCCTAGGAAAAACAAGATGCCCGGTCCTATGGTCTGAGAGACCTAGACCAGACTGCTAGACTAGTCCATGGAGACCTAGCGTCGGAAAATCAAGATCAAGATCCCTAGTCCTATGGTCCAAAAGACCTAGACCAAATCCCTAGACTAGTCTGTGGGGACCTAGCCTAGGAAAATCAAGGTATGTGTTTGCTACCACATTTTGCAGGATTGGGGGGCTTAAATTCCTTTCCTAACGATCGATGAATCAGGTAAGACTCTAAACTTTGAGTAATTAAAGATACTACTTGTTGCATTTGCACCTCTATCACTCTTGAGCAAGGTGACAACAATACATGCTTTGGGTGATAAAATGTGGTCATTCTTTTCTTTACCCTTTGGCTGTGACACAAGCCTCGGCCACAGAGGGGCATTCTGTAGACACCCAATTTTGTCACCCTCCCTGGCTATGATTACTCATAGATTGTGGATACGACTCTTTGCTTTTTATCAACAGAGATGACAACTGAATAAGGTGATCTAACCCCAAAACACTCCTTCCATACTCGAAAACCCTAAAACCCTACCACAATTTGAAACCCTAATCTAGCCCAAGGCCAGTTTCAAACTTGATCTTGTGGCACCCAATCATAACATGCTATATATTGACGATTTGATTCTAAGTACTCTTCGATGGTGTAGGAATGACATGAATAAGAATTTCTAGGAAAACCCTAGACAACAGAAGGGCCAAAAACCTCTCTTAGTCATTTTTTAAAATTTTCAATAGAGAAAGGATCTTGAAACCTGCACCATTGGATAGTGCTTAGAAAGATGATTCTGACGATATATCGTACACTAAAATTGGACCATCGGATCTCCCATAATAACCCCTAGAAACTAGAACCATCATATCAGAATATTCCTAGAATATTCCCTAGTGGGGCCGCAAGCAGTTAGCGAGGATGCTAAAAATTTGGCGGGTCCACCAAGTTTCCTCACTCAAAAACTCTGAATTTTACCCATTAGGATCCAAAAATCCATAAATAGGTTCCTATTCTCCATCCCAACACACTTGGTTTGTATACCTACCCCCCTCCCTTGGTGAGTTAATCCCTTCTTGCCTTTATTGGCTCCTTCTTGCCCTTGTTGGTTTTTCTTTAGCCCCTTCCCTTGCAAGCCTTAGCCCTTCCTTAGTCTTCCCTAACCGAAGCTCTTCCGAAGTGCCGTCCAAGACTTAGCCCTTTAGTAGCCTTCCTTAGCCGAAGCTCGACTGAAGTGGCCTTCGTTAGTCGAAGCTCTACCGACTACCCAAGCCTTAGCCCTTCCTTAAGCCTTCACTAGCCAAAGCTCTACCAAAGTGCTGCCCAAGCCTTAGCCCTTTAGTAACCTTCCCTAATCGAGGCTGTACCAAAGTTCTGCTAAGGTCTTAGCCCTTTATCATATTTTCCTAGCTGAAGCTCTACTAAATTATTGGTCTTGGAACAAGCCTTCCCAAGCCGAAGCTTTGCCAAAATTCGGCCATAGTACTAGCTCGAGAATCACACTTCCCTAGTCGAACCTCTGTCCAAATACTCGAAAGACCACCATAGTCAACATCTCCAAAGAAAGGAAGTCAGAGGCCAAAGCCACCTTTCCCTGAGCCTAGAGAATCCACTAGAAGATCCATATTTCTTTCAGTAAGGGGCCCACCCCTCTTGACCTGAAACAGGGGTCAAGCTCAGGTATAATCATTCACTCAAACTAGCATAATGTAGAGTTTTTTTATTTACTTTGTAGTAGTGTATATATGTAAATAATTTAGTCATGCATGTGGTATAGAAATAATTGTGGAAAATGTTCGTTCTTAAGCATTTAGTAGGAAGACCGATTGAATCAAGTAGATTGGGTGCCTAACACCTTCCCAATTCTACAACTTGACACGTACCCTATTCTCTAGACCAGACCAACTTCTAGGCCCTTTTCTTAGGAATTGGGCCCACCACCAGGTCCTAGGCCCTTAATCCTAGGTGACGACTCCAAACCCTTTTTGCATGATCCTAATCCCCTGTATTAGACCATCATCAACACCCACACTAGGAGGGGTACCTCCGTACCGATCCTCAAAAGGATAGGACACCTACGAAGTAGGCCCCCACGTATTTTTGAGTAGTGACACAGCGGCACGGGGTCCACAGGTGCTCAAAAATCGAAGGACAAGGGCTGACCTCTGGCCGCTACCCTCATAGATGTCCTAATAGCAAAACTTATATTCGAAGGCAATTTATTCATTCTTAATGACTTAATCTTGAGACACTTTATTCTAAAAACATGTAGATCATTGAATTGTGAAGGAAAAAAAACTTGAGTTGTGCCATTCCAAGCCCTAATAAAAAAGGTATGACAATCTGAATACATATTGTTTTGTAGGCAAAAAACCAAGGGCCTGAGAGTAACTACTGACAGAGTTCTGTGAACACATAATTTTTCAGGCCAATGGAAATGGAAGCCTACCGGTAACTACTGAATCCTAACGGTAGGGTGATCTAATGAGCTAGATGCCTACTAGATTATATGAGTGCCTTTCCAACGGATAGATTTTTAATCCCCAGTGGTCATATTCACCCAACGGCTATCTCATCTGGTAACTACCGGATCCTGTCGGGAGTTACTAGTAGAGCAAAAATGTACCCATTAACTTTAATTTTTTTTAACTCTCTTAAACCACTCACTCTATAAATAAAGCCCATTAATGTGCAACTTAAAACAATTATTTCTATTAGTCTAAGAGCATTTATTGGGCATTTGAGTGAAGATATTCAAGTCACATACTTAGAGTTCAAAGCTTTGAATTTGTTTATCCCTTCAAAGAGGAACTCAAGCATTCTCATACAAGTCTTCCACACCCTTTGACATTTATTGTGAAAACTTCATCAGGTGCATCCTTTATTATTATTGATTACTTGCATATTCATATCATGCACCACACTAAGGTAACCCTCAACCCCTATTCCACTTGAATTCCTATTTAGTCCAAGAGTTAGTTTAACTCTAGTATTGGACTATTATGTTTATACATTCTTCTATACTATACTTAGATTGATGTATAGGATCCTCTACCATAACCTGCCTCCACTTACCTAAAGGCTGGTGACCTGGACACATACATGTGTCCACAATCCATCCAGGATCTCCGATGCAGTACTTTAAGGTCATAAAACTATGAAATGATTATACAATCCACATAGTTAATAATAATTGGTAATATAACACAATTGCTGAATTCTATTGGTATTTATAATAATGTTTTTCACAACGAAATCATGATTACAATTATGCCCCTGGGGCTACATCAGATATGTACACAAAAGAATCAAAAGAGAAGATGAATACTATCATCCTCAATGTGCTCCAAAAGCACAATCATCACATCCAGAGTCAACCTCATGCATAGCTAGATCCTCGACCCAAAGATCATCTCCGTAGAGGGCCAACTCCTCTATCACACCCCGCTCATAGTACTAGGATACTAGTGGTGTGAGTAAGATGCTTACTCGTCTCACACTCTACCATGATTACTAATAGCAGTACCTTAACCATCACAATCACACAATACCAAACCCAATAAATAATTGCAGCAGAATCAAAGTATAATTTAGCGGAACATAATTTAAATGGGGATAATATTCTAGTGATAGTATATTACTTAACAAAGTTATTCCATTCACAACTGTTCATGACTTATGTATAATAAGCCTCAAAGAATACCAATCAATAATTCGGTATCAAGATAATAGAAGATGACCACTTGTCTTAAGGTGCCGTATACGCATAGGTGTTACATGCACAATCAGGGTCATGCTCCTTAGCCCCTGGCTTCCACCAGTCAGCAACTTCGTACTTGGGTTCGAAGGAAGTGGACTCACATCCCAATAGCACTATGGTAGCTGCATCTTCATCTAAAAAGTAACATAGACGTGGGGTGAGCTCCAACTAGCTCAGTGAGGGGTGGGGTTCATGCACACACATACACATAACCCATGATGAATGAATATAGAATTTAGACATATAGTCTATGATGCAAATGATGTAATTCATTTGATTATTAAACCACCTAACATACAACTAAGTCGGATTCATGCTATTACAACACTTTAAGTTGTGTCCTTCATCCCAGAACTTGCACATCGATCACCTAGCAATACAAATCCTAGTCATGATTAGGAGCCTGCCTGTCCTGGAATGTGACCATTTGTCACCCAGAAAACCATTGATAATCCACTCCTAGTAGTCATGACACTAGAATTACATAGGCTATACTGGACTAGTTCTTGCCTCTGGCAACAATCACATCGTATTATAGGAGTGGCACTCCAAAAAGGTTCATCAAACATACCACAATTGGGTTATCCAACACCTTACCCCTGTTGGCAAGGAGACGTAGCCTAGGGAATGTCACCTAACCACAATATATTATATGCCTTACATGATGATACAGTTAGTATGGAATAGGATACTGGAATTAACCATTGACCACATCGCATCTTTATCCAAGCCTATCTAGTATACAAGCAGTTCAGTATGGGCTACGCAATACCAAAATTACCATTGGTCATAAAGCATACCCATTTTCAAGTATAGTCCTGGAGTGCACGATACTGGAATCACCATCGACCACAAAGTGCAAACCTTGACTATATCTTATCTAATGCACACCCAAATGCATGAATGCAACATGCCCATGGTGATCATGGTATTGGAACCACCTCGGTCACACTGGATCCAGTCACATAATACACATAATGCATCAAGTTCTCAATTTTGCATAATCATTAGAATTCAATAAATATAACATGATAATAAAATAACATATACATTTAATAGTTTAAAGAATCAATTTAAAATTTCTAGCACTTATGAACAATTCTAAACAAATTTGAGACATTCCAAAAACAAAAGTCAACCACCACTCACCTTGGTTTCAGCTTGGATGAGTGAAGTTCTAAATATGCCAACTGGGTATCACTCACCTTCAATCTTGTTGTACGTGCACATCTCTGTCCTATGTACAAAGGTAATCAGATGTTAATGAGTGTCGGGAACACTCGAGGGGGACCCACAAGGGTTGGCCCAAAGGGTACAAGCATTGTCAATTTTGACAGCACTGTGAAGGTAATCAGAAATATGCCACTGGAAACAGACCAAATCCACTAGAAATATGCTCCTCAACCCATTCTCGAATTGCTTGGTCTTAGCTCGGTCATTTTGGATATGTTTAGGAGCAAAGTAGTATAGCTCCTTGAAGCTCTTGGGGAACTAATTCCTAAAGAACATCTCCTTAGATTCTTCCCAAGTTGGGTTTAGGTTGGTAGCCCTCAGAATGGGCTCACTGGACCTCCACCAAGCGTCTGCCTCATTCTGAAGTTGATAACCCGCATATAGTATCTTTTGTTTATCAGTGTAACCCATCAACCTGAGGACCTTTTCCATGCCTCTGACCCATTTTGATGACAACAGTTGATCTTGGCCCATGTTCGAGAAGTACAAGGGTCGGAGTTGTGAGGATAGTAGCCAGAAATGGACTAATGTCTCTCTTCCCTTGGGGGGAAAGGACTTGTATCCCGTCCTCTCTCCTCTCTCTCTCTTTCATGTGAGGGGAGGGTTTCTTGTCTTGTGTGCTTTGCTTATGGGCCACACACCATTGTATCGCCAGTCAGAGATACATGGAGGCCTATTTTACAAGAGTGTAAAATTCATCATTTGAGATAGGGGTTTGATGATGGTCCAATATGGGGATCAGGGTCATACAAATGGGGGTTTGGATTCGCCACCTAGGATTATGAGCCTAGGACCCGGGGTGGGCTCAATTCTTGAGAAAAGGGCTCAAAATTTGGTCTGGTCCAGAGAATTAGGGTAAATGTCAGGTTACAGAATTGGGAAGATGTTAGGCACCCAATCTGCCTGGTTCAACCGGTCTTCCTACTAGATGCTTAAGAATGGACATTATCCACAATTATTACTAAAGTTATCATATATATATACATTAATTGAATTCAAACTACTATATACACTAAAACAAGGTCTTATATAGAGTCTACATGATGATGATTGGGTTGATAAACTATACTTGAACTTAACCCCTGTTTCAGGTCAAGAGGGGCGGCCCCTAATTAGTACCAGATCGAACCGTCTTTTGGATTCTCCTAGCTCAGGGGAAGATGGTCATGACCTCCAACTTCCTTTCTTGAGAGTTGTTGATTGTGATGGTATGCGGGCAGGGATCCGGCTAAGAACAGTTACTTTCGGATTTGGATTTAGACAGAACTTCAGCTAGGGAAAACTATTTTTGGGCTTAGGATGAGGTGGTACTCTGGCAAAGCTTCTGCTGGGGATAGGCTAGGGGAGGGCTAGACTGAGGTGGCACTCTGGCAGAGCTTCCGCTAGGGATAGGCTAGGGGAGGGCTACGTTAAGGTGGCACTTCAGCAGAGCTTCCACTGAGAATGGATATTTCTGGAAATATTTTAGGGGCACTCGGACAGGGCTTTTGCAAGGACTGCTATTTTTGGAAAGAAATGGATTGACCTAAAAATGAATTGAAGATCTCCAAAGTCCTGAAGAACACTTTGAAGATCCGAGCAGAGTTTTGGATCCTAACAAAGATCTCTTCGTAGACCCAAAGAACCTCAAAGGGGGATTTCTATTTTTGGTAAAACTCAAGAACACTCAAAGAAGGGGGTTGAAGAACACACTAATTTTGGCAAAAATTGGATTGAACTAAGAACTTGGATTGAAGATCTTAAAAATCTCGAAGAACACTTCAAAGATCCGAGCAAGATTTCAGATCTTGACGAAGATCGTTCTGAAGACCCGAAGAAAATCAAGAGGGGGAGGGGAGGAAAGTTTCACTACAATGGAGTGAGGTGGGATTTTGGTTTGTAAAATCCAAAGGAGGGGGGTATTTATAGGTTTTTTTGGCTAATGAGAAAGAAGGAACATCTTTATCCAACGGACGAAAGGGAGTTTTTTTACTGTAAGTGGGTGAAGCGGGCTTGTATCCAATGGACAAAAGGGGTTTTGGGACTAAAATGGGTGAAACAGGCTTTTATACAATAGGTAAAAGGGGTTTTTTGGGAGAGAGAATCCTTGGATAAAAAAGGGGTTTTTGGGTCTTAAGTGGGTGAAGAGGGAATTTCTTCACCCACTGGGGGCAAGCGAATGTCAATCTCTGCCATTGACGGCAGTGTGCGAGACTAGGCCGAAGTGCACGGGGCATGGTCAATATGGGAGGGTAGGCAATACGGGTAATGTAATGGCGGTGCAGCATATAGGACTCGGGTAGTGGCATATGGGTGCGGGTAGTGTGGCATAGGGGCACGGGCATGGGCAGCAAGCATAGGCATGCATAGGCAGCAACCAGCACATGCATATGTGTGGGCTAGCCTACTGGCTAGCACACAGGCATCAAGGCATGGGCATAGGCATGTGCCTGTGGGGGCGCAGGTCTGTGCCCGCGGGGGTGCAGGTCTGCAGGCAGGGGTGGTGCATGGTTGGTGCAGGCTTGGGTGGTGCATGGTTGGTATAGACTGGCCTAGGGGTGCATGGCTTGGGGTGGGCAGCATGCGCTGCAGCCCATGGGTAGCAGCCATGGGTTGTGGCTATGGGCAACAAGTATGGGTTGTAGCCATGGGAAGCAAGTTCGCGTTCCTGGCTGGCCTGTTGGCCAGAGCGTGCAGCGCGATTATGGGTTTTTTTGGTGATGATCACGAGAGATCCGTTGGTTTGATTTTGACGTGCCATATATTTTTAAAATTGTATTTTTGAGCACTATCCATTCGTATGATCATCTTGACCAGATTCCTCTATATATAAAAAGTCAAAATTGGACCCTCTTCTCTCCCGTGCAGGGGTTTCTGAGGTTTTGGGTCCAGGAGTGTTTTTGGGTTATCTAGGTAGGTAGGAGATGAATTTTAGGGTGTTTGGGGTAGGTAGGGGATTTTTTCAGGTTTCCAGTGGAACTGTCCACGTGCATGACATACGTGCTGCTATTTCTTCAGTGGCACAATGGTTCCTCTGGACAGGTGCCTGCTTCTTCATGAATATTAGTTGATCAATCTCGTGCTCTTAAAGCCTAAACTTTCTGAGGGGTGAAGATTGGTAGAGACTGCTCAATCCCTTTTCTATGAAGTCCATCTTTTCGATCTTGTTGAGGGATGCGATCCCGGTGCCTCGATCACATCTTTGACCACCTTCACGAGACTTCTTGTTGTAGTTGGTTCGGGCACAGTACATATAGACCATCATTCTCTGTGCTCTTCTTTACTTTGCATGTGTACTTCTTCCTCTGAAAGGATGAGGCTTGAGCTCATGTAGCTCTCGGGCTCTTGGCTCTC
This sequence comes from Macadamia integrifolia, assembly GCF_013358625.1. NCBI lineage: Eukaryota > Viridiplantae > Streptophyta > Magnoliopsida > Proteales > Proteaceae > Macadamia > Macadamia integrifolia. The sequence continues at coordinate 153,303 of NW_024868844.1, read as the reverse complement.
GTAGGAGGGAGCACATGAAGCCTTTCACATCAATGGGAAGCAACAGACTCTAGGTGAGCCTTATCTTCTTCTCCTATTCTCTTTTCAGGAGGACTCAAGGACTTGGTGCCTCCTTCGATTGGATCAATATTGTAGGATCACATGAGGAAGACCCAGTCTCAATCAGTGCAATTTCTGCTATCCTAGTGATGCAACTATCTTGGTCACTTTCATTGAATAGAATTTTTTGTTGTTCCACTTCATGAGTCACCCAGTCAAACTCATCTTGAAAAAACACTTCAAATCCTGGTTGCATCTTTGCTGTAGTTTTATCAAACCATGGCTCCACATTTCCAAAAAAGGGAAAATCCTCTCCTTCTTTTACAAATACCCATTGAGAGTAGGGTAGTAAGAGACAGAGATCTTCCTAGTCATCCTCAGTCCTTTTTACACCTTGGTGGTTGGAGGAGTGTACCCGAGACCATTCTTTCCTTTGTTCACTTCCAAACTAGGTTGCTTTGGAAATCCCTGATGATATTTTGTAGTCCCATACTAGGAAAATATTGCATATTCTTCATTATCTGATTCACTGACAGACTCCAGATGGCTTCATAGTTAGTGAGGACTTCCTCCTTTGACCCTTCTTTGGCAATGGCTACACAAGTTATATGTAATTCAAAACCACTCAGTTGGACTTCTTGGTCTTGTTCTTCCCCATTTTCAATATTGGCCAAAGTGTTAACCACTTCGGGATCTCCAGCTACTATGACCACCTTTCCCTCATGAATGAACATCATTTTTTGATAGAGACTAGAGGACACAACCTTCACAGGATGCAACCAAGGCCTTCCCAAGAGCATATTAAAGGCTACCGATATATCAATGACTTGAAAATCAATATCAAACTTCATCGGGCCAATTTTTGCAGCAAGGATAATGATGCCTAAGATCTTCCTCTTGGTATTGTCATATGCCTATATGGTTTGGGTGGTTGGTCTCATTTCTTCCAAGTTGATACCAATACTCTTTGCCGATCTCAAGGGTAGCACATTCAAAGCTGACCCGTTGTCAACAAGAACCTGGGGAACCACTTTGTTAAGGCATTCTACTATTATGTGGAGAGCTTGATTGTGCTGGGCTCCTTTAGGAAACGCTGAATCTGGGAACATCAGGGATTATACCACATATGTTGCCCCTACTATATGTGTAAGATATGCTAGATTTATCTCGATCGGTACTGCATATTAGTGAGAGATTTTAAGACTGCTCACGGTGTGTGGGGGATGCCATCAACAATCCCCAAATTGATATATTTACTTGGGACTTCTTGAGTTAAGCCAAGACTGGGTTCTCCAGCTCTTTCTTCATGCTGCTAGTTCCTGCCTCATTAGTCCTTGACTGTTCTACTGTTAGAGCCTTGCCCTTGTAGCCTTTCCCACTTCTAGATTGCATCACGTTGATAGGTTTATTCATAATGATCTTAGTGGGATAACAATTTTCATCATCACTATTTTTTATGGTGATTATTCCCACCATGGGATCATCCTCTTCTTTTGATTCTCCCTCCCTGCTTGGAGTGAGAAGTCGAGGTCCTCCACAAATATCTACAACCCTGGCTCGTAACTTCTTAACTACACTGAAAAGCTGTTGGAATGTAGCGTCTACCACCTCTATGAAAATGTGTCATCTGGCCCTATTTCCTCTAGATCATCCAACTGTTCATGGTAGTAATGATCATTGATAGTTACTTCACCCAACATGTTGTCAGTTTCTTCCACCCTTTCTTGCATTCTCAATGTGTTGGAGTACACTTCACACAACTTTTCCTCCATCTCTAATGCAGATTCGGGTTCATCCAGATAAACTTACATTGGCTCTCTTGATCCTTCATCACTTTCAAAATCTGACATAGAATCATCTTCTCCCATACAGAGGGAAGAGTAAATGCCACCTGTCAGATCAGCTATTAAATTATCACCACCAATAGCATAGACTGAGAAACATGTTTGGTGATCTGGTGAGTAATATTCTGACTCATCGTCATTGTCATTGTACCATGGTCCTTGGTAGTCATCCTAGTCTGGATACCCATAATCCTCTTAAGTCTCAAAGTCATCTCCATCCTTCTCATCTTCATTCTCATCCTCATCGTCATCGTCACCATCTTCTTCTTCACTGATTTCCCCCTCACTTGGTTCTTTATTAGATTCTTCTGAACCATCAAATTCTCTAGCATCCAAACACTCATAGTATTCAGAGCGTATGGACCGAAACTGACTCGTCATCCTCTGTGTCACTCCCTATGTGGATTAGGGAGAGGTGTTCCTTAACCTATTCCTCTATGGCCAATGCGGTTACTACTCTGAGAAGATCAACTGTAACCTCTTCAATTACCTCTAGATCATCCTCTGAAGATATAGCGGGCTGAATCAGAGAAGTGGGGTCACATTCCTAGTCTTCTCCTAAATTATTCATTGATCCTGTTGATGAGGTCATCTTTGGGGAATCTGATAGTGCAAGTATATCCTTCCAATTGTACCCATCCATCCATCCTTCTTTTGGGTTATACACCGAACCTTGAGAATGGGGTTGGTATGAGGGTGATGAGGGGTAAGAAGCGGGATGGTATGAAGATGATGTAATGTGAGAGGTAGAATATGAAGATTGGGAGTGATTGGATGAGGAGATTCCTTCGCTTTAATGGTGGGGGAAAGGTTGATGGTATGGTGGAGGCTGATAATATGGTGAAGCTGGGAGGTATGGTGGAGGTTGGTAATGTGGTGTGGTGGATTCTTCTGTTGATGAGGAAGGATGAATGGTGGGAGTCCAATCTTCTGATTCTTTTTCTGATGATTCTCTTCTTTTGGGGGCCCTTATGACTCTAGCCCTTTGACTCATTATTTTCCTATAAGTGCGGGTGTTCATATAATTCTTCCAAGCTCTAGGTATAATGAGTCTCTGTGGCTTCTTCCTCTGGATTGTTCACATGATCAGGGAGCGGATTGGTGTTGACATTGGGAGATTGCTTGACCTTGACTTCAATGGTCTCATTGTCTACCAAGGCCTAGATTGCATGTTGCAGACCTATACATCTTTTAGTGGTATGCCCTTTCTAAGTATGGAAAGCACAATATTCATGATCCTTATACCAAGTTGGAGGAGGTGGGTTGCTGATTGCTCTCAGAGCCACTATCCCTAGCAATCCTTGCTTCTTTAACTTCTCATACACTGTTGTCACTGGCATTCCCAAATTAGAAAACTGTTTTTTTGGATGAGGGGCCTTCTGGGAGGGTGCATTTGCTTGTATTATGAATGGTTGTGAAGAAGTGGTTGGCGGGCCTAACTGCTAAATTGCACTCACCATATTAGTGTTTGGATTCTTTCCACGTCTGACTCTGGTGTCCTTCCCTGCATCTTGGGAGGATCCTTGATATTGGGCTTCCCTTAGGATTCTGTTCTCCACCCGTGTGTTGGTGGCTATTAAGGCATCAAAAGTCTATAGATGTTGGTAGTAAAGAACATCAAAATAAGGATTTGATAAGTTCTCTATCAACATCTCCACTTGCTGTGCTTCCAAAGGCCGATTTTCCATCTTGGTGGCCTTATCTAGGCGGTGAATCCTTCTTTAGGCTACTGCTTCAATGTCTCAAGCTCTAGTCGCTTCACATCCATTTCGATGTTGTATGAGTATTGTTTAGTGAAAGCTTTCACCACCGTTGCCCAATTCTGAGTTTGGGATGACTCCAATTGTGTGAGCCACCTTAGTGCTGGTCTCCATAGGGTTAGCAAGAAGGGTTGCCCAATTTGGTTATTTGCAAGTTGCCATGACTTGGCGATGCTGAGAAAAACCTTAAGGTGAGCCTTGGGGTCTCTTGACCCATCAAACCTATCAATCTGCCATTTGAATTTTTTGAGAATTCTTGCCTCGACTCTGAATCCACTGTTTGACTTTTTGAGCCTTTCCCTCGAATTATGTTTTCCAAATTCTCTAATTGCTCTCTAAGTTTTCTTTCTTTCTCTGTTTCTGGAGGCTCCATTCAGACATGTGCAACAAACTCCTCTTCCTCATCTTCAATCATTACCCTGGGACGAGGGACCCTAGAAATACCCCTCATTGACCATTTGGATGGGTAAGTCCATCCTCTTTGACTGGTTGGCCTAACTTTCTCTGGTTCTCCTGAGTCAACTCAAGAAGAGTTCCCACGAAAACCTGTAGCTCCATTTTGTTTCACATCACTCGTAGTCGATGCCAGCTCATTCTTGGGATCAGCTCTTTGAGGGTTTTGAAGTGTACATAATATCTGAGCTATCCCTCTCTTGACTTCAGCCATTTCTACTTACAATATCTCCACAGGATGGACCCAGGCCTGTTTGGGTGATTCAGAGTCATGTAGATCCATACTAACTGGGCTGTAATTACTTAGTAGTAGAGAATCTTAGAGAGATGACGGAGGTGACACTGGACTTAGGCTAGTCAACCGAGTACCCTGACACATCCAAAGGGACCATAGAGAATACTTGAGATGTGTAACTATGCCTAAACCAAAAGTGTCTTATTTTAAGATTCTTGAATTCCCAACCCCTTGTTCACATATTCACTAGATTAACAACTAACGATCCATCCAAAGTTAGTCCGCTTAATGATAGGGGTGGATAGAGTTCGATGCCCCTGGTCCACCCAATGTCATAAGTGGGAGATTTATACAAATGTCTTGTCGAGAATATTCTCATAAGACATTCCATGTAATAAATTCATGATTTCCTTGCTCTTTTTCCCACTAGGTGTCCTTCCTCCTAATTTTCTTGGGACTTCTTGGGACTTGATGTGACTCTGACAGAACTGCCCCTAAGTCACGCATCTGGACTTGTTTTTTAAGGAGGAGGGACACCTTTTATCCAAAACCCACTTAGGAAAGCAATTCTTTATGATGGGAATATAATATATGAATATTTCTTTTCAAGATCGTAAACAAGTCCTATAGTTGGCTTGTGGTGCTCCTAGCTTCTTCATCTATTTTCAACATGATGCGAGCAAGCGGTGGATGCAATATGATGAAAAGGCTTCCTTGACAGGATCTATATACGCAAGGTACGTGATCCTTTTGATATACCTATAGGTACGAGATCATGGGGGTGGCTTCCTTGCCCATTACTCGTGACTACACACGAGGTTAAGCAACTGGCCACTGGGTGGTAGAACTGTGAGTGATTGTGTGCAAAAGTGTAATGTAGGGTAACCATCATTCGATCTCAGAATGTCATAAAGTGCATAGACCTCCCCGAGGGTGCTGGCACAATTATCGACATCCTCACCGTTTGATGACGTATTCGATCTCAAGATGTCATAAAGTGCGCAGACCTCCCTGAGGGTGCTGACACAATACAACATCCTCACCGTTTGATGATACCTTCCATTCTTGTGTAGGAAGTGGGTATCATTTGCTCTCAGAGTACTTAGTATGTCATGCACTGACCTCCTTGAGGGTGTAGGCATGACAAGGATTACCCTCGTCAAATGATTTCACTTCGAGCACGATGTATGATGTGGTTAGTGAATAGCCAAACATGTTTTGAAACAAATGTGGTGAAAAATATTATTTCATTTAAATTTAGCATCTAGTATAGGAAGCTTGACATTCATTCCCCAGTGGAGTCTTCATTGTGAGGGTAGCGGCTGGAAATGGACTGATGTCTCTCTTCCTTTGGAGGGGAAAGGACTTGCATCATGTCCTCTCTCCTCTCCCTCTCTTTTATGTGAGGGGAGGGGTTTGTGTCATGTGTGCTTTGCTTACGGCCCCACACCATCGTATCACCACTCGGAGATATATGGAGGCCTATTTCACAAGAGTGTAAAGTTTGTCATTTGAGATGGGGGTTTGATCATGGTCCAATACGGGGATCGGGATCATACAAATGGGGGTTTGGAGTCGCCACCTAGGATTATGGGCCTAGGACCTTGGGGTGGGCCCAATTCCTAAGAAAATGGCCTAAAATTTGGTCTGGTCCAGAGATTTAGGGTAAGTGTTAGGTTACAAAATTGGAAAGGTATTAGGTACTCAATGTGCTCGATTCAATCGGTCTTCCTACTAGATGCTTAAGAATGAATATTTTTCATAATTATTACTATTCCACATGGATGGCTAAGTTATTACACATATGTACATTAATTAAATTCAAACTACTACTATATACACTAAAACAAGGTTATATATAAAGTCTACATGATGATGATTGGATTGAGAAATTATACCTGAACTTAACCCCTTTTCGAGTCAAGTGGGGTGGGCCCCTGATTAGTACCGGCTCGAACTATCTTTCAGATTCTCCTGGCTCAAGGGAAGATAGTCTTAACCTCCAACTTCCTTTCTTGAGAGATGTTAATTGTGATGGTATACGGGCAGAGTTCTGGATAGGAAATATTACTTTCGGATTTGGATTTGGATTTGGATAGAGCTTCGACTAGGGAAGGCTATTTTCAGATTTGAATTCGGACAGAGCTTCGGCTAGGGGAGGCTATTTCTGGGCTTAGGATGAAGTGGTACTCTGACAGAGCTTCCACTGGGGATAGGATAGGGGAGGGCTAGGCTGAGGTGGCACATCGGTAGAGCTTCCGCTGGAAATGGCTATTTCTAGAAAGATTTCAGGGGCACATGGAAAGGGCTTCCACTAGGACTGCTATTTTTGGAAAGAAATGGATTGACCTAAAAATGAATTGAAGGTCTCCAAAGTCCCAAGAGTCCTCTCACTGGTACTTCTACTTCCTCCATAGCACTATCTCTAGCCAAGCCCTGAGTGCATGACTCTCTTAACTGCAATGATGTGGCATATAGCTGTTGTGTTATCGTGGCATCGATTCAGCTAAGGACTCTTAGTCAATCAAGGAGGGACTCTATCTAAGTGGCCGAGGCCGAAGCTTCGCCTAAGGTGAGACGATGTGAAGTTTTTCCCATGAGAGACGGAGGTGAGAGCCTGTCTGCAAAGAGATGAGGTGAGAGCTTGGCAGGACCGGGACGAGGTAAGGGCCCATCTGTGAAGAGCTGAGGCAAGAGTTTGACATGACTGGTACAAGGTGAGGGCCCATCCATGAAGGGTCGAGGTGAGGGCTTGGCAGAACCATCCTATTACGTGCTGGACTGGTGACAAATATGTACATAGATACATGTTGCTTAATTCTGACTTGACCCTGACTTTGTCATCGGAGGGTTATCGCACCAGCCAGCTCTAGTGCCCCTTTGCTGACTCGTTTGTCTTTGCAGTACTAAGAACCTTTGGCACACCTCGAAGCTTCCAAAGGAATCTCCCTTTGGTTAGAATTTTCTGCATCAATATGTATTCATTCATGTTGGGAATTGAAATTCCTACCCTCTACGAAACAGTGCAATCAAGAAGGTAAAAGGAATACAAACAATTGTAAATTTTAAACTCCATTACTAAGGGAATTAAAGACCAAAAATCTTTAAGAAAATGGCCAAATGATCATAGAATTAAAAAATAAAAAAAAATAGAAAAAAATGACCAAGTGGTCGTGTACATTTGTCACACCTCGCTCGCACAAAGCTGAGCCGCTGACCGATTTAACACCGGTTAGCTCACAAACCTGTCAGGATCAACAATGCAGTAACTACAATATAGCATACATCTACTAAACTAAGATAAGACCTGTATTTTCAATGAAAGACCTGTTCATAATAATACCTATAATTGTTTCCCAAATACTTGATACCTAAATTGAGTCATAAAAGTTAGATACATTTGGGTCTGAAAGCGTGATATATATATACAATAATATAACAATTTAAGCATCAAATAATCAAAAGGACTCACAGCTGCCATGCAGCATAATCCTCGCACGTGCAATCAGCACTATGCTTGAACTCATCAAGGACACACCAGTCTTCAGAGAGAAACTCCACAGTGGGGCCTAGCTCCTGATCTCTAGGCGAGTAACCTGAAAAATCACCTAAAATGAGTTGTGCACGTGAGATGAGCTCACTAGCCTAGTAAGTGGAAAGGAAGACCACACAAATAGTCACAATACAAATGCGCCTATATGCAATTCATTTTAAATCCTATTAGCCTAACAACATTACTATGTCATAGGTTATGTGCTACTCACAACCACAGTGTGCGTATGCCTTGGGTACGACGTAGGTCATGGACAGAGGGGGCGCGGACTGGGTAGCAAACATGGGCAATAACCATGTGCTGTAGCCATGGGCAGTAGGCACGCACTAGGCAGCAGCCAGTGCGCGTGATATTAGATTTTTCCAGTGATGATCATGGGAGATCTGACGGTTTGATTTTGATGTACCATATATCATCGGAATCATATTTTTGAGGACTATCCATCTGTACGATCATCTTGACCAGATTCCTTTGTATATAAAAAGTCAAAATTGGACCCTCTTCTCTCCCGCGTGGGGGTTTCTAGGGTTTCAGGTAGGGGAGTATTTTCATCATCATATCTATTGATCGAAAGTCAGAAGTCTCATCCAAGATCCATATTTCATCATAGCCAGAGGAAGGTGAAAAAATTGGGTGTCTACAGAATACCCCACTTTGGCTGAGGCCTGTGCCAACGGCTGAAGAGCGAAGAAAAGAACAACCACATTTTGTCACTTGGATCATGTACTGCCATCATCTTGCTGATTTATGATGGAGTTAAAAATACAACAGATAATATCTCTCAACTTTTTAGAGTTTTAGGACTTACCTGGGTTGCCAATTGTGGGAAAGGAATTCTCTACTCTTCCAATCCTATAGAAAATGTTAGTACTTGATCTTTGGATTTTCCATTGCTGGGCTTCACATGTGCCACTTCAGGAAATTTGGTCTCTAGGCTGGGTCTTTCGAACCAATCTGGGCTATCTGGGACCAGTATTTACAAGAGAGAAATTCATTTCTCTTTCAATCTTGTAATAGACAAAAATATTTGATTCTTGGATTTCCCTTAGCTGGGCTTTACATGTGCCAATTCAGGGAATTTGGTCTCCAAGTTGGTGGGTCTTTCAAATCAATCTAGGTTATCTGGGACCAGAGGTTACAAGAGAGAAATTCACTGCTCTTCCAATCTTACAATAAGTAAAAATATTTGATTCTTGGATTTTCCTTGGTTAGGCTTCACATGTGCCAGGTCAGGGAATTTGGTCTCTAGGATGGGTCTTTCAAACCAATCTGGACTATCTGGGACTAGTAGTTACAAGAGAGGAATTCATTTCTCTTCTAATTTTGTAATAGGAAAAAATATTTGATTCTTGGATATTCCTTAGTTGGGCTTCACATGTACGAGTTCAGGGAATTTGGTCTTCTAGATGGGTTCTTTTGAATTGGGATGGGCTATCGAGTCTTCCAGGTGAGTTCTTTCAAACCGGGCTAGGCTATCAGGTCTTTCAGGCAGATTCTTTCGAACTGGCTGGGCTATCTGGTCTTCTAGGCAGATTCTTTTGAACCGGACTGGGCTATCTGGTACTGTCAATTATAGGAAAGAAATTTACTGCTCTTTCAATCCTGTAAAAGACATTAATAATTGATTCTTGATTTTATGATTTTTGACCTTTGATTCTTTAATTTTTCTTTGGATTTTTAATCTTTTGGACTTTTGAATTGAAATCTTGAATTTTGACCTTTGAATTAGAATCTTGAATTTGGACTTTTGAATTGGAATCTTGATTTACTCTTGATTTGGATTGAATTTTGATTTTCACATGAATTTTACTTTCCATTTGAATTTGATTTTCACCTTTCACATGAATGTGATGTAAATTTGATCTCCCACATTAATTTGCTTTGAGTTTTACTTTCCACTTGAATTTGATTTTCACCTTTCACATGAATGTGATGTAAATTTCACCTTCCTCACGAAATTTGATTTGGATTTTGTATTTTGTGGTAAGAATTTTTTAGCTATACCTTGGAATTGGATTTTTTTTTTTGAATTCTTATCTTTGATTCTTGACTTCATTCTTTTTTTTTTTTTTTTTTTTTTTGGATTTTTGATCTTTGATTCTTGACCTTTGAAATTTTATTTTTGAATTTGGGGTTTTGATTTTGAACTTTGAAGTTTGATTTTGGATTTTTATTTTTGCATCTTGATTTGAATTTTGGATTTTGATTCTTGATTAAAAAATTTTGTTTTTTGATTTTTTTTTATTTTGATTTGATTGATTTTTTTTTTAATTTTGTATTGAGGGTGGGGATTTTCATAGATTTTTTTTTTTTATCTTCGATTTTCTTTTTATTATTACTCCTTGCTTTGACCATCTTTTGTGCCTCCTAGGATGGGTGGGTTGCTTCTCTGAGGGAACAAAATACTGACCAGGCCGCCCAGATTGAGAACCTCATAGCACAGCTGGTGAGTTCGTAGTCAGCTCATGATACTGTTACATCTAGTAACTTGATGACTTCCGTAAATAGGTCCGAATATGGCACAGATGAGGATGGTGATCCCTAGAGATCTGTTCCTATTGTTCCTGCAAAACACAAATGTTGTTTTTTTCCTTTTCTTTTTCCCTCCCCATGTTTTTTTTTTTTTTTTTTTTTTACCTTTTATATGGCCAGACTTGGCTCTTTATTTTGGAATGAAAGCTTATCTCTTTTCTTTGTTTTTTTTGTTTGAGTTTAGAAGTTTGAATTTTAAGGCACGATTAATTCCACAACTTAAGTCTTCATTAGAATAACCGGAAGGATGCTAAAATCTAGACATCTCCTCATTCTATTACCAAGTGAATTACATGGGAGGGAAACAACTTTCCTACTATAGTCAAGATAGGTAAGTAACAAGGTGGGGAGACAACTCTTAGGGAAGATGAAAGTTCACTAACTCCTCTAGGTCCATTGCCTCGAGACCATATTGTCGGCTGATGTATGTAGGCAAATAAAAAGACATGTGTGTCAATCCCATCAACCTGACAATGTTGTAGCCAAGAGTCTTTATCAGAAAATCTTCTTGTGGTTTTTCTGGGCATTTCCATGCAATGTCCTCTACAGTTCTTCCTTGTAGGTATTCTCTTCAATCATCAATGAGTTTGAATTCTGAGACTTCCCTCCTTTCTTGGCAACCAAGAGCCCTGAGCTGACTTCCATATAACGGCCTATTTAGCTTCAGCTTGTCAAGTAACTAGAGTTGGAAAATGCCAGAACTTTCATGATAATGATCAATCCCAAACCTATAGCTACGGCTCATGTCATCAAGTCCTTTGAATATCTCTGCAAGGACTGTGGGAATGATATCTTTTCCTTTCTTCAATTGCTTTATCACTTCTTATCAAGACATTTGGTGCACCACGTCCTAGAATTCGGAGAGCATAGTGAGCTATCATTCACTGTAGATAAACATCTTGTGACCTTTGCTAATGGATTCCTCCTCGTGGTAGGTATTGAATAAAGCTCCTAACCACCTTAAGAATGTCAATCTTTCCATATCTAACGAATTGCTTCATCTCCTCCTTTTCCCATCCAAAAAAATCTTAAATCTCTTCGGAATGATCTTTCTTCAAAGATGGTTGAATCAACTTACCCTTTGGTGGAGAGAACATATAAACTCAGAATTCCTCGAGAGTTGGACAGATCTCCACCAACCCAAATCGAAATATATAAAGATCAAAATCCCAATGCTGAGGCACCTGTCGAAGCAGATAGTGATGTAGCTTAATACACCCAATTCGGCTAAGCATTGATTTAGTCATAGATTCTAGTAGTCCCGATGCCACTATGCTCATGTCCAAGGTCCATTTCCTCAATGTCTCATCCAAGGAGCCCATGACTTATCCTGTAGTTGTCACAAGCAAAGAGAAGGTGTGACGATTTTTCAAAGCATTACTCATTAACTATTGACACAACAAAACCTTTACCACTGTTGCACCAAGTTCTCTTTTTTTTTTATTGATCAACGATGGGGAACAAACTAGCCTTGATATATTGGTGCTAGGTGGTGAATTTTGGGGAATAGAATTCTGGATAAGAATTGATGGACCAATAGGCGAATGACAGATACCTAATAGCCTTGCATGCCAAATGGCAATTCTTGGAGGACACAAACTATGATGATCTTTTAAGATACCTTGATTATTAATTTATGAACCAATTTATTGCCTTGAGATGGTTGAGACCACACTTGCACATGTTAAGTTGCCTATGTATCCCTAGAAAGTAATCAGGTATGACGTAGTTCAGGCCATTCACCCTATTAGACATAATATTTCTGAAGTTGATCCATGTTGACTTGTCCAGGTATTTTTTTGCCATTGTGGTCTATGAGTTTCATAGCTTTGCCTGGTAAAATCTCTTTGATAGTGGATGGGCCACTGCAGTTGGGCTTGAATTTTCCTTTTAGGTCATAAATTGGGGCTCTTTGTTCTCGAAGAACAAGTTCACCCTTCTTTATGTGATGGGGCTTCATATTCTTATTGAAGGCTCTTACCATTCTCATTTGATATTTCTTCAAATTATCCATGGCTTTCATATGCCTTTTATCAAGGAAGTTGAGTTCATCGTGTCTGGCCTTCACCCATTCTCCTTTAGGTAACCGGTTACCCAAAAGTACCTTGAAAGGTGGTACTAGAATCTCTTCTAGTAGTACTACATCAACCCCATATACCAATGAAAAAGGAGTTGCTCCCCAGTCGAGGATCATATAGAAGTCTGATATGCCCACAAAGCAAGTGGCGACTTGTTTACCTAATCCTTATGAGTCTCAACCAATTTCTTTCTTCTCTTTTTTTTTTTTTTTTTTTTTTTTTTTTTTTTTTTTTTTTTTTTTTTTTAAGGGTGGCTTTGACATTCTTGTTGACTGCTTCCATGCCTCACTTGGTTAGTGGCTTGTAGGTGACAGACCGGTGCCTCTCGATGCTTTGCCCCAAAAATGGGATCCTTGATCCAAGATTGGTTCATGTAGCTGATAAGTTGCCTTGGCATTTTCAATCTGAAGGGCATCGCTTGGCAACAATAAGCTCCCTGCTGAGTAGTGAAGGCTATCTTCTTATGAACTTTTGGGTGCGTGCTCATTTGGTTGTATCCTTGTTAAGATCTTCGAAGTCTACACACATTCGTACCTTCCCATATTTCTATGTTAGAAATCTTGCATTCCACTGCTTGTAGAAATCTTGCATTCCACTGCTTCACAACTTCTTCTTTGATCTTCTCTCTCCATTCTGACCGCATTCTTCAGAGCTTCTGTTTGACTGGTTTTTCCCCAGGATAGGTCGGCAATCGATGTTGCACGATGTTGGGGTCTATACTAAGCATATCCTCATAAGACCACGCAAAGACTTCGGCAAACTCATTCAATAGACTAATCTTCTGTTCTGCTTCTTTGTCATCTGGGGTGGTACCAATTTTTACTTCTCGAGGCATTGGTCGGTTCTTAAGTTTATAACCCCGGTATCCTCACAGATGGGTTGGGCCTTCTTTTATTTGCATTATTTTATTAACTCTTGATATTTATTAAGATTATCATCAAAAAAAGGAGGCAAGTCATACTCGGGATCAAAAATTTTATTCATGAAAGAAGGAGTAACAGACTCGACATACACGGACTCTGGACTTACCTCGAGAGGGGAGGCCTACACGAAATCATAAACAACAGACTCAACAATAAACGCAACTATAGAATTGACAACTGACTTGATGCTTTTGTCAGTGGTATTCAGGTTGGTTGACTTAGTAGCATGAGTAAACTTGAAGTCTTCTCCAATGCTAGTCCAATTCAGGAGCGGTTCGGTGACTCGATGGATGAGGAGATGTGGTAAAGGGCCATTGTCTCCTTCTGAGAAAGTTGCTGCTATTTCTTCAATGGTGCACTAGTTCTTCTGGATAGATGCTTGCTCATCTCCTTCTATGGGAATCATGAGTGCTAACTGAATTGCATTTGTGGGATCAACCATCGGGTCATTCTCACTGATTGCATCACAGAATATCCTCTCAGATCCCCGGGTGAGTAGTACCCTAATTCATCATCATCATCATTGTGCCAAGGCCCCTGGTAATTATCCCAATGTGGATATTCATCATCATCTTGAGAATTAGAGTCATCTCTATCCTTTTCATCCTCATCGTTGTCATCATCATCCTCTTCCTCACTGATTTTCCCCTCACTTGGTTCTCCATCAGATTTCTTTTAACCATCGAATTCTCCTACATCCAAACGCTCGTAGTATTCAAAGCATATGGACTGAAATATTTTCATAGGGTTAGAATTTACATCACTGGCTCAAAGTTGGACTAGACCTGATTTATCATCCTATGTATCACTCCCTATGTGGGTTAGGGAGATGTGCTCCTTGATCCGTTCCCCTATAGCCAATGCAGTTACTGCTCTGAGAAGAACATCTGTAACCTCTTCAATGTTCTTTGGGTTATCCTCTTGAGGTACGATGGGCTAAATCATAGAAGTAGGATCATTATCTTAGTCTTCCCCTAAGGCATTCATTGATCTTATTGATGAGGTCATCTTTGGGGAATCTAGTAGTGCAAGTATATCCTTCTAATTGTACCCATCCATCCATCCTTCTTTTGGGTTGTACAATGAACCTTGAGAATGAGATTGGTATGAGGACGATGAAGGATACGAAGTGGGATGGTATGAAGATGATGTAATGTGAGAGGTAGGATATGAAGATTGGGGGTGATAGGATGAGAAAATTCCTCCTCCTAGATGGTGGGGTGAAGTCGATGATATGGTGGAGGCTGGTAATATGGTGAAGGTTGAAGATATGGTGGAGGTTGGAGATATGGTGGAGTTTGGAGATATGCTACGGTGGATTCCTCTGTTGATGAAGAAGGATGAATGGCTTTCTTGTAAGCCCTAGTCCTTTGATTCATGGCTCTTCTGTAAGCACAGACATTCATGTGATTCCTCCGAGCTTGGGGTACAATGAGTTCTGTAGGATCACTGTCTGTGGCTTCTTCATCTAGATTGTCCACATGATTGGGGAGTGGATTGGTGATACCATTGGGAGAACATTTGGCCTCGACTTTAATGGTCCTATTGTCTATCAAATCTTGAACTGCATGCTGTAAACTAATACATATTTCAGTAGTATGTCCCCTTTGAGTATGGTAAGAGCAGTATTCATACTCTTTGTACCAAGCCGGGGGAGGATTACGGATCACCCTTGGAGTCGTAGTTCCTAAAAGACCTTGCTTCTTCAACTTTTCAAATATTGTGGCCAAAGGCATTCCCAGATCTGTGAATTGTCTTCTTGGGCGAGGAGCCTTCTGGGATGGATCATTTAATCGTATTACAAACTACTGTGAACGTGAAGTGGTCGCAGATGATATTGACTGTTGGACTACACCTATCACATTAGTTTTAGGATTCTTGTCTAGCCCGCCCTTAGCATTCTTCCTCATGTCTTGATATTGTGCATCCCTTAGGATCTTGTTCTCAACATATGTCCCGATGGCTATTAGGGCATAAAAAATCTATAGATGTTGATAGTAGAGAACATCATAATAAGGCTTTAACAAGTTCTCATCAATATCTCTACTTGCTCTGCTTCAGAAGGTTGATTTGCCATCTTGGCAACCTTGTTCCTGAACCTTGTTAAGAAAGTGGTAAACCCTTCCCTAGGTTGCTGTCTCAAAGTTTCAAGCTCTCGACGTTCCTCATCTACTTTAGTGTTGTGGGGATACTGTTTAGTGAAGACTTTCACTGATGACACCCAATTCTGTGTCTGTGTGGATTCCAACTGCATGAGCCACCTTAGTTTCAGTCCTGATAATGTTGACATAAATACCTGCCTCATATAATTGTCGACAATTTGCCATATCTTCATGATACTGAGGAATACCTCCAAACGAGCCTCAGGATCCCTTGACCCATCAAATCTGTTGTTTGACACTTGAAATTTTCAAGGATTCTTGCCCCGGAAAAGAAATTCATCTCATCAGAATCTACTGTTTCACTCTTCTGACTTTTCCCTGCTCGGACCATCTCCTTAAGCTTCTCCAATTGTTCTCTCATTTTCCTTTCCCTCTCTGTCTCTGGAGGTTCCTTTTGAACATGTGCCACAAATTCCTCTTTTTCATTATTAATTACAAATGGAGAGGGGTCCCTAGAGGAAGTTCCTTGATGACCTATAGGCCTAGTTGGTTCTGGCTCTGCTAGAGGATGAGTTGTGTCAACCCTAAGATCAGTCCTAGGTAAGTTCTATAACAGTTGCAACATTTGAGCTAATCCATTCTTGACTTCAGCAACCTCAGTTTGCAATGTCTCTACTGGGTGGACCCATGCTTGTTCCGGTGTTTCCATGTTGGGTGGATCCATGTGAATTGGGTTATAATTACTTGGTGGTAGACAATCTCAGAGAGACGATGGAGGTGATACTAAACTTAAGCAAGTCAACCGGTTACCCTGGCGTGTCCAAATGGACCACGGAGAATACTTGAGGTGTGGAATTGTGCCTAAACTAAAAGTGGCTTATTTTAGGTTCTTGAATTCCCAACCCTTGTTCACACATTCACTAGATTAATCCATCCAAAGTTAGTCCACTTAATGATAGGGGTGGATAGGGTTTGATGCCCCTAGCCCACTCGATGTCATAAGTGGGAGATTCATACAAATGGCTTGTTGTGAATATTCCCATAAAATATTCCATGTAATAAAGTCATGCTTTCCTTGCTCTTTTTCCCACTAGGTGTCCTTCCTCCTGATTTTCTCGGGACTTCTCAGGACTTTACGTGACTCTGACGGGATTACCCCTAAGTCACGTATTTGGACATTTTTCTTGAGGGGGGACACCTTCTATCCGAAATCCACTTAGGAAAGTAATTCTTTACGATGAGAATATAAGGTAGGAACATTCCTTTTCAAGACCGCAAACAAGTTCTATAGTTAGCTTGTGGCGCTCCTAACTTCTTCATCTATTTTCTACATGATGCGAGCATACGGTGGATGCAATAGGACCAACAAACCTTCCTTGACAAGATCTATATACACAAGGTACACGATCCTTTTGATATACTCGTAGGTACGAGATCAAGGGGTGACTTCCTTGCCCATTACTCATGACTACACACGAGGTTAAGCAATTGGCCACGGGGTGGTGGAACTGTGAGTGTGTGCAAAAGTGTAATGTAGGGTAACCATCATTCGATCTAGAATGCCATAAAGTGTACGCACCTCCCTGAGGGTGCTGACACAATTACAACATCCTCGTTGTTTGACGATACCTTCCATTCTTGTACAGGAAGCGAGTATCATTTGCTCTCAGTGTACTCTCCATGATGTGCACTGACCTCCCCGAGCATGCAGGCATGACAGGGAGCCCTCACCAAATGATTTCACTTCGAGCACGATACATGATGCGGTTAGCAAAGACAATTACAAACATGGAGTTAGCCAAACACATTTTCAAACAAATGCGGTGGCATATGTTCTTGCATTTAAAGGTAGCATCTAGTATTGAAAGCTTGACATTTATCCCCAATAGAGTTGCCACTGTGAGGGTAGCGGCCAAAAATTGGACTCATGCGTCGATTTCGTCCTCCCTCCTCTCTTTCTCTTCTTTAGTGAGAGAGGGGTGTGTCATGTGTGCTTTGCTTACGGGCCCCGTAACGTTGTATCGCCACTCGAAGATACATGGAGGCCTATTTCACAAGAGTGTAAAATTCATCATTTGAGACGGGGATTTGATAATGGTCCAATACGGGGATTGGGATCTAACAAATGGGGTTTGGAGTCGCCACCTAGGGTTATGGGCCTATGACCTAGGGGTGGGCCCAATTCCTAAGAAAAGGGCCCAAAATTTGGTCTGGTCCAGAGATTTAAAGTAAGTGTCAGGTTGTAGAATTGGAAAGGTGTTAGGCACCCAATCTACCCAGTTCGACCAATCTTCCTTCTAGATGCTTAAGAACGAATATTTTTCATAATTATTACTATTCCACATACACGGCTAAGTTATCACACATAGATACATTAATTGAATTCAAACTACTATATACACTAAAACAATGTCTATATAAAGTCTACATGATGATAATTAGGTTGAGAAACTATACCTGAACTTAACCCCTGTTTCGGGTCAAGAGTGATGGGCCTCTGATTAGTACCGGCTCGAACTGTCTTTCGTGTTCTCCTAGCTCAGGGGAAGATGATCTTAACAGCCAACTTCCTTTCTTGAGAAATGTTGATTGTGATGGTATTCGGACAGGGTTCCGGCTAGGAACGATTACTTTTGGATTTGGATTCGGGCAGAGCTTCGGCTAGGGAAGTCTATTTCTGGATTTGGATTCGAACAGAGCTTCGGCTAGAGAAGGCTATTTTCGAGTTTAGGATGAGGTGGCACTCCGACAAAGCTTCCACTGGGGATAGGCTAGGGAGGGCTTAAGTTGAGGTGGCACTCCGGTAGAGCTTCCACTGGGATAGGCTAGGGGAGGGCTAAGTTGAGGTGGTACTCCGGCAGAGCTTCCGCTGGGGATAGGATATTTTTCGAAAGAAACGGATTGACCTAAAATGGATTGAAGGTCTCCAAAGTCCCAAAGAACACTTTGAAGATCTGAACAGAGTTCTAGATCTTAACAAAGATCTCTTCATAGACCTGAAGAACCTCAAGGGGGGGTTTCTATTTTTGATAAAACTCAAGAACATTCAAAGGAGGGGGTTGAAGAACACACTATTTTTTGCAGAAATTGAATTGGACTAAGAACTTGGATTGAAGATCTTCAAAGTCTCGAAAAACCCTTCGAAGATCCGAACAAGATTTCAGATCTTGACGAAGATCGCCCAGAAGACCCAAAAAAAATCAAGAGGGGGAGGGGAGGAGAGAGGGCAGAGTGTCTGAAATCCAAAGGAGGGGGGATTTATAGGTTTTTTTGGCCAATGGGAAAGAGGGAACATCTTTATCCAACAAACAAAAGAGGGTTTTTTAACTAAAGTGGGTAAAGAGGGCATTTATATAATGGGTAAAAATGAGTTCTCGGACCAAAATGGGTGAAGAGGGCTTTTAAAAAATGGGTAAAAAGGGGTTTTTTGGGAGAGAGAATCCTTAGTAAAAAAGGGGTTTTTTGGTCTTAAGTGGGTGAAGAGGGAATTTCTTCACCCACCAGGTCAGGAGAATATTAATCCAAGCCTTTGACGATAGTGTAGGAGACTGGGCCGAAGTGCATGGGGCATGGTCAGTATAGGCAGGCAGGTGATGTGTACAAGGTGTGCTGGCAATGTCATGAGTGTGCGGCGTATGGCAAGCGAGGCAGTGGCATGGGTGTGCGGGCAATGGCATAGGTGGCAGGGGCAACACACATGGGCGACAGGGGTAGCACATATGGGCGGCAAGCATGGGCGGTAGGGGCAGTACACATGGGTAACATGAATGGGTAGCAGTGGCAGCACACATGGGCGACAAGGGCAGCACACATGGGCGGCAGGGGCAGCACACATCGGCAGCATGCATGGGTAGCAGTGGGCTATGGCCAGAGGGGGTGCGGGCTTGTGCATGTGGGGGAGCGGGTCTGTGGCCTCAGGGGTGTGGGTAGTGCCCGAGGGGGCATGGGTCGTGCCTGCGAGGGGGTGGGCCACGCCCGCGGGGGTGCACGGGCTTGCGAGGAAGGCTTGGCTGGGCTAGTGTGCGTTACATGCGCGTGAAAACTATGATTTTCTAGGGAAGATTGTGGGAGATCTGACAGTTTGATTTTAACGTACCATATATCATCAAAATTGTGTTTTCGAGTATTATCCATCTGTGTGATCATTTTGACCAGATTCCTTCGTATAAAATTTCAAAATTGGACCCTCTTCTCTCCTGCGCGAGGGTTTCCAAGGTTTCTGGTAGGGGAGTGTTTCTGGGTTATCTGGGTAGGTTGGGGATGAATTTAAGGGTGTTTGGGGTAGATAGGGGATTTTTTCAGGTTTCTAGCGGGACTGTCTGCATGCACGACATATGTGTGGAAAATTGTAATTTTTCGGGGATGATCGCGGGAGATCTGTCGGTCCGATTTTGACGTGCCATATATCGTCAGAATTGTATTCCCGAGAACTATCCATCTATGCGGTCATCTTGAACAGATTCCTTCGCATATAGAAATTCAAAATTGGACCTTCTTCTCTCCCGCGTAGGGGTTTCCAGGGTTTTCAGGTAGAATAATGTTTCTGGATTTTCTTAGTCCATCATCTTTGTTGATCAAAAGTTAGAAGTCGCGTCCAAGATCCACATTTCATCATAGCTAGAGGAGGTTGACAAAATTGAGTGCCTACACCACCCCTCACCAATCTTCCTCCTTGTGGTTTTGTCCTAAATGATAACCTCATGATGGGAAAAAAAAACATTGCAATTCATGCCTCTAGTAATTTTACTAATGGATAACAAGCTAGAAGACAAGGAAGGGATAAGGTGAAAAATAATCCTCCTTTCCAACCCCTTGAACAGGCACCTGATCTCCATTTGCAATGCTAATGGGTGAAAGGGATTTTCTAGAACTATCACAGAGATTAGATATAACAGAAGTATTATTGCACATGTGATATGTAGCTCCTGAATCAATTATAAAGTAATTTTTTGATGAGGCGGATAGGGCAAAAGTGTTACCAAAATTTTTTTGAGCTGCATTCCCATTATCTTAGTTTGAGGATGACACACTATTCATTGACATGAGCTGTTGAAGCTGAGATACAATGTTTCCAAAGGAAGCTTGCAAATTTGTAATGGTTCCTTGAGTTGCAACCTGAGCTTTAAAGACTTCATCTTTGTTGGGTCGTAAGTGAGGATGCAGATCCCAACACCGATCCTGTGCATGACCATCCTTGTTGCAATGGGAACATTGAAACTTGGAGCCACAACCACACCCTTTCCCTTCAACACCCTGATCAAGGCGCATTGTTGGTCAACTAATTGTGATTTGCAGTGTTGGCAGAATTTTCACTTAGTTCTCCCCCTTTTCTTAGATTCCTAATTTACCCGCCAATGGGTTTCTTCATGTTGAATAGTGGTGCAAACATTGGAGAATGTAGGCAACTTCGAACTCATCAGGATTTGTATTTTACATCCTCATATTCAGGCCAGATACTTGCCAACAGTTGAAATATCCGATCTTGTTCTTCCCGTTGGGTGTACGTGTCTACAGATTTGGCTGGGGGACGATACTGGCGAAGTTCATCCCACTTCTTTTTTAGATTACACAGGTGTTCAGTAAACGATTGGTTGGATGCTTGCTCAGAGTGAGCAATTTCCTGTTGTATTTCAAAGATCTGAGAAGCATTATCTTCATGTCCGTACATTTCTTTAAGAGAATCCAATAGGGTTTTGGCCATGTTAGAATACTCCAAGATTTCATATATATGCGATCGAATAGAATTAAAAATCCAAGATATGACAAGATTTTCAGTAACTTGCCATTCAACATACTTAGGATCAGCTGGATTAGGAGCCCTTATCAAGTCATTAACATGACCGAGCTTGGATCGGTCCCCAAGAGAAATAGTTACTGCTCATGACGAAGGGAGGAAGTTTCACCCATAAACAAAATAGAGATAAGTCAATTACTCATTTCATTAGAGCTCAGCTTACCTGTGTCTGAAACAGCAGTACCCATGACAAAGAAAACGAAACAAAAGAACTTATCTGATATGCAGAGTTGAAATAGAAAGAACAAAATCAACAATGGAGGAGAGCGATCTGCCCAGATCATGACCGCTTGGATACCATGTTCGCATGATCGGAGATAGAGATGAAAAAGAGAGAAGTTGCAGCCATAGTGTTTAACGTGGTTCAGACTTCCATAGGAAGCTTATGTCCATAGATCAGGAAACCCCAAATCTTCTAGTTACTTTTGGGGGGTAATTCATTCTCCTTAAATAAAAAATGATAAATCTTAGTAGCTAAACATAGCCCATGAATAGTAAGGTAAGTACATCTGTTATGATCTTTGGGATCTTGGTTATGTTGCTAACAAATGACTTTTTAAGAAGAAAAATCAAGCTTTCCAACAAATTAAATTTATTTCTTATCGGAAACTGCTGCTTTGAGCTTCCTGAATAACTGAAAGGTTTGTCTGAATGTAACCCAGGTCCGTTACAAAAGAGTTGCCACAGATTTTTATTTTCGTCTATTACCCTCATTTAGAATCTCCCTACTAGTTGTCTGAACGTTGATAATGTAATTGTTCATTTATCAATCTAAAAGCTGATAGCTCCACTTTTTGTGTCAGATAGCATTTTAAAGAAGGGTACATAGGAGATTACACTTTCCCATGGAATTGATATCGTCACCTTCCATAGAAAATCAGAAAGTACAGCCGATTAAATCATGTTAAATTCTTCTTCCCCAATTTCGCAGCTCTCTCCCACCCAAAATCTCCTCCCAACTTTTCTATCCGAGCCGATAAAATGTTAGGTCGTATCTCGGTTTCTACATGAGTTTCGTCTCAAGGATAGTGATTCCTCAAAAATATAGCAAAATTGGCAGGTGGATTCCCCCAAAATGGTGATTTTTACTATCACGAACATCTTTCTAGAGAAGATGTCATCTCTAAAAATTTTTCTGTGCATATTTTCTCTTTTGTGCTCGATTGAATTTTTTTCCATCTAAAAAAATATGATTTTGGGAGTTGCTACAAATTATTTTAGGATCGGATTGGAATTGGCTGATATCTATTTCAAAAACCTTAAAAACCTCAGAATCGGTCGTTTTGGAAAGATTCAAATTGAGATTGGGCTTGGTTGATTCCAATCAAAATTGACCAATTCGATCAAGGATTTTAAACTCAAAATTGGAGATCAAATAATCCTTGCCGATCCAATTTCGATTAGATAAGAATCAATCCCCAAAACCCTAGAATTAGCCCTCAAATTTGAAAAAAATAACGATCTAATCCTGGAAGTAGGACACTTGAAATTGAATCTTTTGATCTAATGGAACTCCCCTTGACCTTATTTCAATAACATCGGATCTCCCTATCAAAATTAAGTGTTTAAATGTAGGATTTTCATTTTTCCAGGGTCTGAGACGTTCGTTGAGGTACATTAATTTAGGGAAGCGTTTACAAGTTCAAGGTTTGGGGTATAAGGTTTAGGATTTTGTTTTCAAGGTTTATGTTGATTCCTTGGATCCTGATATTCATCATTTTTTTAAATACATTGTGTAAGAATAAAAATATATTATGTTATCTATCTAGAAATAAACCTAGAAATCTTCCTTGTTAGAGTTGGCCAGAATTGGCCGTTAAGTCTGAAAACTAGCAATCGAGTCCCAAAAACCCTAGAATCAATTGTTCCAAAGCGGTAGGAGTTGTGATAAGTCATAGTCAATTCCAATCCAAATCGACTAATTCAGCCAAGGATATTAAACTCAAGATTGAAGAGAGAATTGGTCCCTATTGATTCCAGTATGGAATCTCCGAATCATATACAAAGATTCTGGAATCAATTCCAAAAAAACCCTAGAATTGACCCTCAAATCTAAAAACCAATAATCCAATCCCCAAAAACCTAAAATTGGTCATTCTAAAATTGTCAAAATTGGGATTGATCACAATCAATTCCAATTTTAATCAACCAAGGATTTTAAACTTGTTATCCGAGATCAAGTCAATCCCTACATATTCTTTTCCAACTCAAATCAAAATCAATCCCAAAAAATCTAGAATCGGCCCTCAAACCTTAAAACCAATGGTCCAAACCCTAGAACCAGTCAAGCTAGAATAGTTAGAATCGTGATTGGTCACGATCGATTCTAATCCAAATTGTACAATTCAACCAAGGGTTTTAAACTTGGAATCAAAGATCGAATTAGGACCTATCGATACCAATAAAAAAAATTGGAATTGACAAGAATCGGTCCCAAAAGCCCTAGTATCAACCTATAATATAATATAATTATTCACAAATTTTACATGTCATAATTAGAGTAGTACTGAACCTATAATATTACCACTTGTCATCTTTCTAAATAAAAACCAATCATAATTAATAACTTGTAAGCAATTACTTTTATCTAATTTTCTACTTCATAACTTTTATTTGCCTTGACTTCAATTACTTCTTTATCTATCTTATTTTTCTTATTTAAATTTTAAAAATAATGATCCTTTTTATAATCCAGTAAACAAGAATTATTCTACATACCAACACCTTCTGATCAGTTAAAAAATAAAAATATTAGTGAATGTAAACCATTCATCTTATATACTTATTAAAGTTAAGTTAAATAAAATTATCCAATTTAATCATGTTGATTTAGATTAAGTCCAATGCTTGATTACTTATTTGTCGCACAAAAAACTCTTTGAATTTTCGGTAGAAAGATGACTTTAAAACCAATATTGCATGAATAATAATATTCTTTTCATTTAATTTATTTATTATTTTTTTTTTTATATCAAGATATTTTTATCTATCTTTTCATTTTCATGCTGCTATCTACATGACAATTGTCATTCACACTTACTTTTCCATGATTGCCTTAACTAACTTTTGTATGAATATTTTAATCAAAGAGATCTTGATGAATTCGAACCACCATCCCTTTAGAACATATTTGAGACATGCTCAAGTTCCAAGTGCTCTACCAATTTGAGAAAAAGACCCATAAAATAGAGTTTAGCATTTACATGTAACCATAAGAACTTACCAAAAACACACACTTCACAGGCCATTGGGTATTCCTGGGCTTACATTCCTGGAAAACAGCTCCAGTCTGAAAATTATGATTTGCTATCCTTACTCAAGTGATACCATCAATAACTGTTTACTCAGCAAAAAACCCATACTTACCTCATGTTGTTTCAACAAATGCCAGGGAAGAGTCTGACGAAAAATCAGAGAAAATGTTGCAACTGTATGTTGACAAACTAGTTAAATTTTATATGCAACCCTAAAATATGAGCAAATTCTGTTACTTGAACATCAAATGGGTACACATTTCACCTAAAAAGTTAAAATACTACAGTCCATTCCACCCAATTTCAGTCCAAAGTGGCATTATAAACGCTGCATCCTATAAAATTTTAAACCAACTATGACCATCACAAACATAGGCATAAGGTTAAAATTACGTGGATCATCCTTCATTTCCAATATAAGCAAGATTTCCACGTTTCAGTCAATGAAGAGCTTGAAAATTCCTGCATAATTTCATGTAACCCCTAATGGTTCGAAAGCATCCTTGAACTATCTCTTCTACTTAAGCAAACAACCTAGGAACTGATTAAATTTACTAATAAATACCTCTGAAATAAGAGCAAATCATGTCCATTGCTCATCAAAAGAGCTCCTTATCCCCACTAATCTAGAGTGCATGCCTCTATATACTCATAGGCCCTCTGGAATAAATTATACAAGTAAACAAAGCAAGGAAATAACCACATTTGGATAGGACAAAAACAACAAAAATATAGGCCTAAAGGATAAGCACAATGAGAATTTAATATCAATAGAGTGGGTTTTCTCAGTTCTAAGGCAGTGATCCTAGTACAAAAAGTACCTTCACTTATCTTCTGAGGAGTTCTTTGGAGATAAAGAAGATCTATAACAAGCTTCCTAAGTTTACAGGCAATTGTGTTTAATAGAATTCTCTTCCACTAGACGAGAAGCCAAGAAATAATCTCGGCTAAATGTTAGTAGATGAGCTTAGAAGGCAGAAGCTAATATTAGGAACCTCCTTTAATTGTTTTATATATCCCCCCTAGATGAGCATGGGATCTAACAGCACTGGTAGTGGTATTATTGAACTTCAAGACACAAAAAGAAATATATTCCATCCTGATTCATTATGCACTAAAATTCTAAAGAGAAAAAAGCCATGGTGTCTCATTTCCAGGCTAGAAAAATAAACAGGAAGCAATTAAAATGACCAAAGGTTCCTAGACAGATTGAGTTGTTCATAGTTCATACCTTTTGTTGCACCCAGCCACTCAATTTCATGGCCACTTTGTCAGAGCTTGATATGCATTTCTTACAATTTGCAAACAGAGCAAAGCCCATGAAATTTATCAAGATGGCCCATTATATTTCTCCACTGGGATCAGAAAAGAAAAATCTGTACAATGTCATTGCCAGTCCCAAGCAAAGATATAGGAGGAGAGTTGAATTATGTCAGCAGCCAGAATAACCTTAATTCCAGAGTACTTAAGTTTTAAACATGAATGGCCATTACCAAGTAGTTGGAATAAGGTTGTGTGAGTTAAGTTGAATCTCTAAAACTATATAACTAAACTTCCCTTCAATAAACAAAATATGTAATGGCTACATACCCTCTTTTTGAATGCATCATTCACAGGTGATATGTAACCTCCAGTTACGTAATAACCTTCTGAGTTAGCATCCTTCACCAATTCTAAGCATAAAAGTATGATTCATCAAAGCATATTAGAACCCAATAAAGTAAATATTTATATCGTTGACATTGCTGATAATTTAAGATAAATCTTTATTAAACTTTTCAGTCAATAAATGAAATATCCGCAAGCAATCATTGCAGTAAATGTTAACAGCTCAAAAAGATAACTGTGTAGAATTTTTCCAAAAACGAGTCAAGAATTTTAAAGTGACCAAAATGTTAACAATTAAACCACAGTTTTATTTCATGAAAAGGATGAGAAATAGTACAAACAGTTTTCCTTTACATCAAAATCAGATATGTGGCATTCGTGCAACAGAGAATGTCACTTGGTTCAATATTAATAGTTTATCACCACTTCACATGTTTCATGGTAAATGCACACAAAAGCGGGTTACTTTACAAGAAAGGAACAAGTAGCTTTGTGTTTCTCATGTACAATTAGAAGTTAAAATACAATTGCTAGAAGCAATAAAAATCGTTCATGATACACTTTAGAAAAACCAATGGCATGCAGATAATTTAAGGAATCAAGGATTTAGTACTGCTTCCAGAGGAGTGGTTATGGCTTTATCTAGGTTTAGCCTATGGTTAGATTTCTAATTGTACTCCTATACATAATTTCAAATTATGAACTTAGTTGCCTTTTATTAAATCAATAACCACCTCAACCTAACTTCCTTGGTTAGCAGCCCGTCATTGCTCTAGCAAAGCTAAGTTGCAGATTTGGAACATGAATAGGATCCAATAGTTCTCAAAAATTCAAACTATAATGTAAAATTTAAGAGATAATATAGCAAGAAGCTTGTATACCAAATTTGAAACTGATCCAAGAAGCTTGTATACCAAATTTGAAATTGATCCAAGTAGCAGAAATTGTAAAAATTAGGCATTTGAAAAAGGAATAAACATTATCAACAACAGATGAGCAACGACTGTGGAAGAGTGGGAGGGAGATGTTGTAGAATTAGAATCCGCCATTTAGAGCTTGACTGCGGACAGTTGATGATCCAAAGCTGCTTCTCCAGGGGTTTAGGGTACCTCCATGAGAGAGAGAGAGAGAGAGAGAGAGAGAGAGATTACCTGATTCGCCGGAGATAGCATCCGGTGGCTGGAATCTTTGGAGGACTAGAACGCCGGAGAGACGAGGATTAGAGATGCCAAACCTCAAGCAAAACCAGCAAAGGCGTTGGGAAGATTTGAGAAGACGATTAGTTTGGGCATGGGATTGTTTCTTCGAATCGCCGAGGAAGAAGCTTTGGAATAGGGGGTGTTAATTTACTAATCGACCCTCATTCCAAGTGTTTCAATTAAAAGGAAACATTCAGAACTTAAAAAGGAATTGACTTTATTAACCTCAAAAGTAATCATAACAAGACAAAAAAGTAAGGGTGATTGAAAATTAAGTCACAACTCATTTGTAATCGAATCAGTTACGTTCAGACATACCCATAACTGAATACTTACAAATACTTTCTATCCCTCACCTCCCCACTCCCCCCCACCCCAAAAAAAAAATAATAATAATAATAATAATAATAATAATAATAATAACTGAAACTAAAGTGCTCAGCTGATTAATTAGACTTCTCTTAGCCACGGTCTAGCCAAGATGTGGCCTCTCATCTTGGGAGATTGTTGCTTTCTAAAGCCTCTGACAGAAAGCATAGGGGACCTCTCATCTCTCCAAGAGTAGTACATAAGTGGCTGTCCAAATCTTGTAGAATTTCCATAGGGCCTGAGAAATCTCTATTCAATACAAGAGTTGATTGTATGTAAGATATTACCATGATGTGACTACAATACCAAAGAATTTGGTAGATCTCTTATTAGCACTTGAAAAGTTGACGATAATTGGTTCTACAGGTCTTGTAGAATTACTGAAGGGTTTGGGGAAATCCCTCGTCACTTCAATGATTTGTGTTGAATGATTGTCCAAAACTGATGGCATTACCGGAGGGCTTGGGGAATCCTCATCACTTGTATCTTTGGAAATGATGGACTTCCAAAACTTCATTACATTACCAGTGTATGAGATCACTACAGAATTTGTCCATAGTGAGATGCATTCAATGTCATTCCCTGATTGGATACAGGACCTCATATATTTACATACTTTGCAAATAGGAGGTATCGAAAAATCTCAAGGCACTGCCAGACGGTTTGAGAAACCACTCTTCACTTCAATAGTTGTGTATTGAGGAATGCCCTAATTTGTTGTCCGTAATGGATTAGAGACGAGCTAACATCATTAAAAAAAAAAAAATACATATAGAACAGCTTGAAAATCTTAGGGCGCTGCCAGAGGGCCTGGGAAACCTCTCATCAGTTAAAGAGACTTCATTTTCAGAGCCAGAAATTTGATTTCTTTAATTTCTGGAAGGGATGCAAAATCTCAGATTGCTATGAAGGTATCTGAGACTGTCCTTACTTGAACAAACAATATCAGAATGGCGAATCTGGTTCTAGCTAGCCTCAAATAATAGCGCACATCCCTGATGTACAATTTTTTTATTTATTGATATCAGAAGTCTTCCATGTCTTTCCTCTCATACTTTCAACCTTTTCTCCTCCCTTTCTGAATGTACTTCCCTCCTATCTTTTATTTATTTTATTTTTTGTGCATCATTTTTTTTTTTTTCATGCATCATGTTCAAAATCACTAATTATTTTCCCTTCATGGGTTGGTAATTGAACTGATGCTCTTATATCCTATACCGTTCATTTTCATGGATAAGCAGTGCGTCGGACTGTGGTGGATTTTCTTATTTTACCAAATTTTATTTGGGCATTTTTCTCTTCTAGGCTCCGTTTGTTTTGATGTAAAATTTTCCCATGTAAATTTTTCCATGTAAAAATTTACTTGTTGAAACTTTTCCGATGTTTGTTTCCAAGAGGTAAATTATGTCATAAAATGTTACGAAAAATTTTCCAATGTTTGCTTATCATTAATTATATATGGTAAAATTATTTAAAATAATTACATAAAATGCCACTATAACAAATTTGAATTAGGCAGACCATATTATATGGTTGATAAAATTATGGATCGACATAGAACCCACAACTACATAAGCTTTGTGTGATGACATTATAACAATTTTGAATTAGGCAACCCAAATTATAAGAAGAGTAACCCAGTGCACGAGGCTCCCGCTACTGTAGGGTCTGGGAGAGGTAAAGGTATGCAACCTAACCTCTGCTTTGCAGGAGATTGAGGATGTTTCTAAGGTTTGAACCTGTAACTAATATGTTAAAATAATGCAACTTAATTGTTGCACCACAGGCTTGCCCACTTAGACAGCCCATATTGTATGATTATAAAAATAATGAATCGACATAAAACTCACAAATACATATCGCCTTTTGTGATCCATCCAAGATGACAAATTATCAACATGAAGACATGTCATAACCTTGTAAATTTTTCTAAGCTCATCTAAGACGACTTGGCTTCAAAATTCATAATTATAATAATATTTGGGTGACCACAAGTTAGACGATTCTGAATGGGCTATTAACTTAATGGGGTTCAATAATTATGGGCCTCATAATGATTTTGTTTTCTTAATTTACCAATTACAAACCCAATCATCAAAATAACCCAACTTTCAACATCGGATTAATTAGACCAATAGGCCCATAATTCAATTAATCTTAAAAAATCCAGCCCATTAGAATGAAAAACATTAAAGGTGGCAGACCTACTTTATGGTCTAACATCCCCTGAAAAATAGACCTGGGCATCGTATTCTTGTTCTTCCCTAACAGCGGCCGCCAATATGCAATTGGTTTTCTTCTTTTTGTTCAAACTTAATGCACGAAAAAAGTTTTAAACAAAATCTGAAAAGACAAGGGTATCCTTTTCTTCAACCTTGGGGAAAAACACATGAGCAAAACCCTTTGCGGTTGTCTCTATAATGAAAGCATTTTCTTATATTATGATCAAGTGTCTGATATATATTTATACTAAATAGAACTCACGATCAGACTTCTAACACATTGGCATAGCCATGTGACTACAGTATGTTGGTTACATTATTGTTATATGGGTCTTGATAACATGTGTATGCACCTATGAAAATATCCTAAGGTGGTCTATGCCTATCATGCCCCCGCAAGCGAAGTGGTGGGGAACCAACAGTGAGCTTGTCTTCAAAATTTGAAATTGAGGACGGGATAAGCCTTTGGTGAGTACGTCAGCAACTTGATCAACAGTAGATATGTCTCGAACAACTAATTGTTTCTTGGCAACCATATTGCAAACAAAGTGGAAGTCAATTTCTATATGCTTTGTTCGTGAATGAAAAACTGGGTTTGCCGTGAGATAAGTAGCTCCAATATTATCACACCAGATCACCAGAGATGTGGCTAGAAAGATACCCAGCTCAGTTAATAAGGAACGAAGCCAAAGAAGCTCTGGAAGCATAGGCCACCGCTCGGTATTCAGCCTCTATTGATGAGCGAGAGATAGTCCGTTGTTTGCGGGAGCACCAAGAGACTAGATTAGAACCAAGAAATATCGCATACCCAGTGGTGGCTTTGCGATCAATGGGACATCCAGCCCAGTCGGCATCCGAATACACCTGAAGAGAAATTGAAGATGAGCGAAACAAAAGTCCGTCCATTATTGAGTGCTTTAGGTAGTGCAAGATGTGCTTAACAGCTATCCAGTGGGTATCAGTTGGACAATGCATAAATTGAGTGACCGGATTCACCACAAAGTTTATATCCGAATGGGTTAAGGTAAGGTATTGAAGTGTGCCAACCACTTTTCAATACTCAATTCCATTGGATAAGGGATTTCCCGAATTTGCAACAAGGGGAGTAGTTGCAATTGGTGCAAGAATATCTGATACATATTTACGCTGGGTTGAAATCATCTACGATTCCGATCTCATACAATTCCATGCAATACCACCTTCAGGCGGTGACACGTGTATTGATACTAATACAATGGTCCAGATCTGGTACAATTAATAAAACATTAAATCAGTGAAGAGGCATTTAAATCAAATCTGGACCATTGCATTGGTATCAATACATGTGTCACCCCTGAAGGTGGTATTTCACGGAATTGTACAAGATCGGAATTGCTGACGATTTTTTTCCCTTCTTCTTCCCTTTTCACAATCAGAATAAGAGAAAAAAAGGGGGAAAACGAAATCGGAGAGCTTCTCCCCGGGCCTCGGATCTCCTAGATCGACAGCCGGCCTTGGATCGAGTTTCCCGTCCATCGACAACCCTCGCGAAGAACAACCCCCAAATCGGCCAAACGAACTGGTACTCTCTTCTCTCTCTCTGGGACGAAACGAAGCATTTTGGGCTTGAGGAGGTGCTGCGCTGAACCGGAGCTTTGTCCAGAAATTTCAGGTACTAAAGCTCCGGTTTCGTTTTCCCTCTCCCAAAAGTTGTGGAAAAAGAAAAAAAAAAAATCTCCATCTGCATTTCGTTTCGAAGCTCCTGTTTTGTTTTTTTCTCTCTCTAATACATTTCTCACTTGTTCTTCTGGTTTTTATTTTGCTGGACTACTTCTGAATCACAGTATTGAGTTATGAGAATTGGAAGAGAGAAAACATTTCTTGAGATTTTTTATGTATTCACAACCTTTGTAGATGTTTGGGTTCTGACTAGAAAGACATTACTAGAGTTGTATGATATTGTGGAGCACTTTTATAGTGCAGAGGGGATGAACTTTTGGCTCTGGTCAAGTCATTTTGATTGAAGCTGCCTGGTGAAAACAAAGCAACGAACATAAAAGTTTATTTCTTTCATTGGACATGTCTAGAATTATATCACTTTCTGTTCTTTTGTTTTCCCCTTTTACTGGTTTCAGCTCCAAGTCCTCTGTTTTTTTTCGGTGGCTTTCCCCCCCCCCCCCCCCCCCCCCCTCCTCCCTCTCCCCCTCCCCCTCCCCCTTTTCATACCAGCAATCTCTTCATAACACTATTCAAATGGTCCCCTTTGAAGAGTAATCTTGTTTGTGCTTTGTATTATGGGGGAAGAATGTGAAACATGCTACTTGAAGGTGACATATTCACTAGACAAGAATGTTATTTCTCTCTCAGTACCAACCTCCCATAATACTAAGCTCTTTGCTTGGTGGGTTTAGTGGATGAGATTATTAAATCTAAAAAATCGACATTTGGGATTAATAAATGCAGTCCCTGTACCCTACAATTTATGAAGAAAGTGAGTTTAATAATACCTACTTGTATTAATTCAAGTACTGTCCTAACCGTATAAAACCAAGATCTTTGATTTAAATATTGAAGGACGTTTACATCCTAACCATAAGAAGCTTAAGTTCATCATTTAATATCAGTGGCTGTTGTCTCCAGTTGGTCATCTTTGAACAGCCAAGTAATCTATTTGATTTGTAAACCCAAGATCCCCAACAGGTCACATGGCTGCAGAACCTGACATTAATTGAGGACTTAAACACATGTGAGCTAAAAAAGCTATTTTTTGGTTCTGTAAGTCAAATACTTACAGAGGACCACAGATTAACAACAGTCAATGTTTTTTTTTTTGAGTATCTTTGTGCAGATTATTGTCTAACAATATTGTTGTGGACCCATTTCTTCTCTCTCATTATATATTTGAGCCGTCCCATTCTTTACCCCTAAGAATTGGGGAATTCTCCCCTTTTTCCCTATTGTATTTACTTCTTTGTTAAACAACAATTTGATGACGGAATTAGTGACTTGATGTTTAGTAGGATGTTGCACTTGATATCTATGTCGATAAACTTGGATTTAGATTATTGATAATTATTGTGGCAAGTATTGAATGGTAGTTTGTGTATTGTCTGTATTGCAAATATTTCTTGGGGTGTGTACTTGTTGATAGAAATATTTCTTTGCTTGAATTATGTTATGTCTATTGTTGTTGATAGAAATGATTATGTTCAACCAATTGGTGTGGATATTAGGATTATGGAAGATTCAACAAATGTGGATATTGAGATCAAGCCACGTATTGGCATGGTTTTTAAGTTTGAGCAAAAAGCATATGATTTCTACAATATGTATGGAGGAAGAACTGGATTCCATATCAGAAGAGAGTGGAAAAATAAGAGTAAGCGTGATAAGAAAACTTTGATTTCAAGGATATTTGTATGTAGCAAAGAAGGAATTCGGAAAATTGATAAGTGGGATATTAATACTGTTGAGCCTCGAGCTGAGACAAGAACTGGATGTCGTGCACACATGTATATTGCAATTAAGGATGATGGAAATTACTATTGGCGTGAATTTGTGGAAGAGCACAATCATGAACTTCACTTATCATCTACTAGTCATATGATGAGGTCACAACGGCGTGTTTCTGATTTACATGCATATGAAATAGATTTGGCCGATGATTCTGGTCTCAAACCTAGGGACATTTATGAATATATGAGTAGACATGCTGGAGGCAAGCCAAGCATTGGGTACATTCGGCAAGATCAAAAGAATTACCTTAGAATCAAACGTTAGCGAGATCTATCTTTTGGTGAAGCCGGGAGTTTGCTATTTTATTTTGAAAACCAAGTTAGAGACAATCCCTCTTTTACTTACTCAATACAATTGAATACCGGTGAACAAATAACTAATGTATTTTGGGCTGATCTTAAGATGAGAATAGATTATGCTCAATTTGGTGATGTTCTTAGCTTTGATACCACCTTTTGCACGAACAAGGAGTATAGGCGTTTGGAATATTTGCTGGATTCAATAACCATAGATTAATTGTGTTATTTGGGGCTGCACTATTGTATGATGAGATAGCACGTCTTTCGAATGGTTGTTTGAGGCTTTTTTGAACACTCATGGGCAAAAGAAGCCGATAACTATTTTCACAGATCAAGATGCTGCAATGGTTAAGACAATTGTTGAGGTGTTACCTAAGACACGGCACGGATTGTGTACATGGCAACTAATGCGAAATGTTATAAAGCACATGACCAACATGATGAATGATGATTATCATCAATTATGACAGATTTGAAAAAGTGTGAATTCCATTATGATAATGAATGTCAATTTGAGTCTGCATGGAAAAAATTGAAGCATGATCATCAGGTTGAGAATAGTTCATGGTTGGACCGTGTTTATGGAGTTAAAGAAAAATGGGCAAAATGTTATATGAAGAAGACATTGACCATAGGAATACGGAGTACACAACTTAGGGAAAGTATAAATGGTGATATGAAGGATTATTTAAGGCCTAGCCTAGACGTTGTTCAATGCTTCAAGAATTTTGAGAGGGTTGTGGACAACAAGCGTGCTAAAGAGTTGAATGCAGAATTCGATGCAAGAAATAAGTTGCCAAGAAATGTGTTCTCAAAATCACTTGTTATGAAGCAAGCAGGAGAAATTTACACTCCAGTGATTTTTGAGAAATTTCAAGAACTATTTGAGTGGATTATTGTTAGTTGCATCAAATACAAGAATGAAAACCTAATAATCCATGATTATGTTGTTTCCGTTGTTGGTCAAAAGGGTGAATTTAGAGTGTTGTGTAATCCATTGGAGAAAACTGTGGAGTGTAGTTGCATGAAATTTGAGATTTATGGCATTCTTTGTCGTTATGCATTGAAAATTCTAGATGTTCTCGATATAAAGTATATTCCCAAAGCATATATATTGAAGAGACGGACACGGGCTGCAAGTAAGTATTGTTGTCCAAGACAGTAAGGGAAAGGAAATTGTAAAAGATGTCAATATGGATTGTTCACAAATCTATAGGCGTCTTTGTCCTAAACTGGTTAAGATTACATCAATAGCATCAAATTCAGATGAGGATTATGCTTATGTGGACAAAATTGCTAATAATATCTATATACATTTTGAAAAAAATGTAACCTTCAATTAGCCACACAAGGTACCAAATCCGATGCCAGATGAAGATAGTCTTGTCAACAAGGTGAAAGGCCTTAAGAAAAAAGATGGTTACAAAAGTGGGAAGCATATGAAGGGTTGGGTTGAAAAACAAAAAAGACAAAGGATACCGAAGCCGAAAAATGTTGGAAGCACCACAGATGTCAATTGTAGAAACGCAACCCTAAAATGATGCAGAAGATGATGGAAAAACAGAACAAATAATGCACAAGGATTTTACAAGGTTCGGAAAAGCTGTCTACGTCCCCGGTGAGATGAGATCTTGCTTCACTATTAATGGAGAATAGAGTTACATCGCTCGTCCTTATACCTCTCAATATTGCTTGCATTACAGAGAAAGAAATCCTCGCTACAAATATATAGCAAAAAACCCTAATCCGGAAAGTACACAATTGCCCTCAAATAAAAAATTCGAGCAGGGGGCTACGCCCCCTACACCCCCTGCTATGCAGGGGGCCTCCTGCCCCCCTTGTAACCCCCACGGCCCACTAACCAGCTAGCGAGACTGTCGTCCTACCTATCGAGGCACTGCACCAGTAGTCCCTGGATTAAACTGCAACGGAATACAAGACATCGTACACCAACAATCTCCACCTTGGCTTGAATTATGTCGAGCCCCCTGTAATATAACCTGTAGACGTCTTCATCCTTGTACCTCATCAGAGGTATAAACCTACACCTGTTTGGTGCGTCCCTCATCTTCAACAATGAGTAATATTAATAAAGTCCAAACATGACTTGAACTTCTCTGTAGTAACTAGCTTCGTAAACATATCTATAGGATTGAGATCTGTATGAATTTTTCTCAAGTGAATACTACCTTCTGACCCAAGCTCCTTGATCTTGTGAAATCTCACATCAATATGTTTTGTCCTTGTATGAAACACTTAATTCTTTGCAAGATGTATGGCACTCTGACTGTCGCAATGTAACACTATACCTTCTTGCTCCAACCCCAACTCACGAACCAATCCAGCCAACCAGACTCTTCCTTGGCAACCTCAATTGTTGCCATGTACTCTACCTCTGTAGTGGATAATGCAATTGTAGACTGAAGTATCGCCTTCCATGATATAGGTCCACCAGCCAATGTAAATACATACCCTATAGTAGATCTCCTTTTGTCTAAATCACCGGCATAGTCAAAATCAACATAACCGGCTGTAGGTACCATGGACCTCCGCCCCCGGGTCGGGATTTCCATATGGTGTGTGGCGCGTGTGAACACGCTAGGGTTAGACCCTAATGAGATGAGATGGTATCCCCTGGTCATCAAATGCCAAGGGGGGATACACGTTATGGGTAAAAGGAGTTGCCACCTAGAAAGGGTCTAAGACCCATAAATGTCTCCCCCAATCAAGGGAGAGAGACTAATGACTCTGATGGATAAGGTTGGTTTGCACCAAGATTCTGGACAAGTGTCAAGTGACAGGCTGAGAAGGTGTTAGGCACCCAGTCTGCCCGGCCCTAAGGCCTGTCTCTTTTTGTTTGACCAAAGTTTGTTTGTACCCTACTAACTAGTCCTAAATCTAGGTCACTGAAAACCCTAAACTAGGTATCTAAGCATGACATGTGAAAACCCTAAACCAAGTGTCTAAATTATGCTAGCTAGGTTATGATGCAAATAATGAAATGATTACGCTAATTAAAATTAAAAACCCTAAATGATTTAATTGATGTATTATGAATCTTAGATTAAACTAATCAAATGAGCCTAAACCTAGGATTAGTTTAGCAACTTATGAAACCCTAAATTAAACTAATTCGATTAATTGAACATAACTTAGATGGATGATCAATGAATTTATGAAATCCTAAATTGAATTAATTAAAATGATTAAACTCAATCCCTAGTAATTTGTGAAATAAATTATTGCAATCCTACTTAATCTAATTGGTAAAAAGATTTTTAAATTAAATGGGGCCTAATAAAATTAAAAAAGTTAAATGGGCTAATTACATTAAATGAATGCATTTTTACTAATCTACCTAATCTAGTATAGGAGGATTAAACTAAACCTAAGGTTTAATTAAATTAATTATGAAACCTAATTGGACTAATTATGTCTACTTTAAGCTAATCCTAAGATGAGTTAAACATTTTTCAAAACCCTAGTTAATCTAATGAGAAGAGAATCTTTTAACTAATTAATCTAGTTAATTATCCTACATTAAATAACTAATTAGTTGATTGATTAAAATAAACAAACCACTAGAGGGAAAAAGATTGGTAATTACACAAGTTTAATAAATTGAATTGAATGAAGAAATCAAATGCAATGATTTAAAAAGCTAAATTAACAAACCACAATTAAATAAACAACAGTTGAAATGACTAATTACATTAACAAAGTTACTTTAATTAATCTAAATTAGTACTACACTAATGCAAGTGAATGTTGAAGTACAAAAGATAGATAGTAGGAAAACTAAAATCCCCAATACGCACCTAATGCTACGAGCCGGTTTGAGGGGCCAGCCACGCCCGTCCTAAATTAAACACGCCCTAAACTACGTCCCATATATTATTAAGAGAGAAAAGAAAACAGAAAAAGAAAATCATTTGATTTTAGGACCCAAAATTAGGGAAATTTGAGATCCCTGGAAAGCTTTTAGAAAACAAAAGAGAACAAGAAAAAAGGGACAACTTATCAAAATCATTTAATCCACAATGAACAATTAAGACTATAATGAAGAAAAACAAAAAAATGCAGAAGGATTGTTCTGCATTTTTCGGTTTAGAAAAGCAGAGGAGCGAGGAGACAAAAGAAAAAAAGGAGAAAGGGCTTCGGCCAAGATGAGGAAAATCGAGGGGGGGGGAGGATTTTCTCCTAATAAGCTGAGGAGCATGCTTTTAGGGATTGAGAAGAAGAGGTGCAAGTTCGGTTGCTGCCAGTTACAGTGGCAGGGAAGGAAAAGAGAAAGAAAAAGAGGAAGAAGAAGAAAAAGAAAAGAAGGGGAAGTTGAGTATTCGGTTGCTTCCGGTTGGGTGTTGCAGGAGCAGGGAAGGAAAAGAGAAAGAAAAGAAGAGAAGAAGAAGAAGAAAAGAAGAAAGAGGGGGGCTCGGTTGCTGCCGGTTGGGTGTTGCAGCAGCAGGGAAGGAAAAGAGAAAGAAAAGAAGAGAAGAAGAAGAAAAGAAGAAAGAGGGGGGCTCGGTTGCTGCCAGTTACAGCAGCAGGGAAGGAAAAGAGAAGAAGAGAAGAAGAGAAGAAGAAGAAGAAAAAGAGGAGGAGAAACACGTTCGGTTGCTACCGGTTAGGGGTTGCAGCAGCAGGGAAGGAAAAGAGAAGAAGAGAAGAAGAAGAAGGAGGAGGAGGAGTTAGTGCGGCTGCAGTTCTGCTATAGGGAAAAGAAGAAATAAAGGAAGAAAAGATGGGGAAGAAATTAGGGCTTAAGATCCTAATCTAAGGGTCTAGATCAAAAGAACAAAAAGTAACTTAAAAAAACTAAACCAGATCAAAGGTAAACATAAAAAACAATTAAACTTAATTAATCTAAAAAATTAATTACCTAAATACCTTTAATTGGACCGAAATAAATCAATTCATATCTAACGAACCGTATTGAACCCAAATGAGGCTAATTAAACATAATTAATCTAAACAAATAAATTATGAATTAATTTATTACATTAGATAAGCTAGTTCTAAACTACAATTAGGAGAAGAAAAATACCTTAAACCGGCTTTAATCAAGGAACAAGGGGAGATAACCCTTGTGCTTTGAGCCCCCAAATCGAACCGAACCGGATAA
The DNA here is from genome assembly GCF_013358625.1 of Macadamia integrifolia. NCBI lineage: Eukaryota > Viridiplantae > Streptophyta > Magnoliopsida > Proteales > Proteaceae > Macadamia > Macadamia integrifolia. Next base: position 114,422 of record NW_024868844.1, on the reverse strand, counting down.
GATCTCCTGGCTCAATGAAGGATTAATGTATTAAACTTTTAAACTTGGAGAATGTTTGATTTTAGAGGGAAGAAGTTAGCCAAAAACCATAATGGGGCCATCCTCTCTCCCAAATTCTCAATTTTTCTCCTCCCTTTTGGAAAAGGGGAAGGGCTATTTTTATAGCCCTGGGACTTGGGACTTGGGACAATTTTCTCAAATTTCCGATGTGGGACTAAAACTAGAGAAGATTGTCCAAAAAGCCTTGCTTTTAGACAAAGGGGTTTGGGCCTGATGGAGGCCGAGGTGCAGCACGGCCGAGGTGCAGCACGGCCTGATGGAGGCCGAGGTGGAGCACGGCCTGATGGAGGCCGAGGTGCAGCACGACCTGATGTTGGCCGAGGTGGAGCACGGCCTGTTGGAGGCCGAGGTACAGCACGGCCTGATGGAGGCCGAGGTGCAGCACGACCTGATGGAGGCCGAGGTGGAACACGGCCTGATGGAGGCCGAGGTGGAGCACGGCCTTACGGAGGCCGAGGTGCAGCATGGCCTGATGTAGGCCGAGGTGAAGCACGACTTGATGGAGGCCGAGGTGGAGCACAGCCTGATGGAGGCCGAGGTGGAGTACGGCCTGATGTAGGCCGAGGTGGAGCACAACCTGTTGGAGGCCAAGGTACAGCACAGCCTGATGGAGGCCGAGGTGGAGCACGGCCTGATGTAGGCCGAGGTGGAGCACAACATCAAATTTTAATTTTTTTGAAAAAATTTTCTCTTGAAAGTTTATAGGAAAATATGGTCATTTTCTACTCTAAGTTTGAAAATTCTCCAAGTCTAAAATATCCAACATGTAATCCTTCATATTGTCATCATTACTGAGGGGTGACAAAATTCGATGTCTACACCGGCCAATTTTATGGAACGTCCCTTGCCACTGAACATAACACATATATCTTTAGTCTTGCTTAAATATCTGAAGATCCATTTAATTGCATTCCAATGCTCCTTCCCTGGATTACTCATATATCTACTAACAACACTGACTGCATGAGACAAATTCGGCCTGCTACAAACCATAGCATACATGAGACTGCCAACTGCGCTAGCATACGGGACCTGAGACATATGCTCCACCTCATTTGTTGTAAGGCATTCCCTTTCTGATAACTTGAAGTGACTGGCTAACGGAGTGCTAACTGGCTTGGCCTTTTCCATATTGAAACGCTCTATCACCTTTTCAATATACCTCTTTTGAGTCACCCAAAGTTTACCTGCATTTCTATCTCTAAGGATTTCCATGCCAAGGATCTTCTTAGCAGTACCAAGATCCTTTATCTCAAATTCAGCACTTAACAAAGACTTCAAAGAGACAATATCATGTTTGTTCTTTGGTGTATTGAGCATGTCATCAACTTAAAGCCTCAACAAAATAATGGAATTATCACTTAACATTTTATAATAAACACAACTATCATACTCACTTCTTGTGTAGCCAATCTTCATCATGTGGGAATCAAAACACTTATACCACTGCCTAAAAGATTGCTCAAGACCATAAAGCGACCTCTTAAGCAGACAAACATGATCTTCCTTTCCTTACACCTTGAAACCTTCAGGTTGCTCCATGTAAATTTGTTCCTCCAAGTCATCGTAAAGAAATGCAGCCTTCATATTAAGCTGTTTAAGCTCAAAATCATACATGGCCACTAAAGCAAGTAGTATCCTGATTGAAATGTGTTTCACCACTGAAGAGAAAATTTCATTGTAGCCTATCCCCTCCTTCTGTGCATAGCCCTTGGCTACAAGTCTGGCCTTATACCTTTCACGCTCCTTCTCAGATGCTGCCTTCGTTCTTAAGAAAGACCCATTTACACCCAATGATTTTTCTTCCTTTGGATTTTTCCACAATCTCCCAAGTCTTGTTCTTCTATAGAGACTCCATTTCCTCCATCATAGTTGTCATCCATTTATCATGTTGTGCATCACTCAAAGCATCATGGTAGGAAGATTGATCACCTGTACCTACAGTGAGGGCATAGGCAATCATGTCCTCAAACCAGTATTTCACAGGTGCTTTGTGAGTACGTTTTCCTTTACCATTTGCTACTTTATAGGGAACTTCTACTGCTTCCTGTTGTCCCGGTAAGTCACTGAATGACTCATTTTCTCTTGTTGTTTTTTACTCATCTAACTCCACTTGCACAGTAAAACCTTCTTTATTTTCACCAACTGTCTGTGAATTACATTTTGACTTCACCATATGAGACTCATCAAACACCACGTCCCTGCTAACTATAAATTTTTGTGAAGTTGGATCCCACAACTTGAATCTCTTTACGCCTTTCTTAAAACCAAGAAAGATGCACTGCTTAGACTTTGAGTCTAACTTGGAAAGCTGCTGATTCTCAACATGTGCATAGACTTGACAACCAAATATTTTTAGAATAGAATAATCTACTGGTTTTCCTGTCCATACCTCTTCGGGAATTTTACAATCAATCGCCTTTGATGGAGACCTGTTGATGAGAAAACATGCCATATTCACTGCTTCTGCCCAAAATCTCTTGCTCAACCCTGCATTCAGCCTTACACTCCAAGCTCTTTCTAGAAGTGTTCTATTCATCCTTTCAGCTACACCATTTTGCTGGTCTTTGGAACCGTGAAGTGACGTATAATCCCTTCAACTTTACACAATTCTAGAAACGGTTTGTACGTGTACTCCCCTCAATTATCTGTTCTCAAGTACTTAATTTTCTTTCTTGTCTTCTTTTCTACCTTAGCCTTCCATTCCTTAAATTTAGTGAACATCTCATTTTTATGCTTCATGAAGTAGATCTAGACTTTCCTTGAGTAATCATCAACAAAGGTCACGAAGTATTCTGGCCCACCTTTAGATTTTGTTGTCGAAAGACCCCATACATCGTTGTGTACATAATCAAGCACCCCTTTACTCTTATGTTTTGCAGTTTTGAAACTAACCTTGTACTATTTTCCGAACACACAATACTTGCAGAAGTTCAGTTTACAAGTTTTCACTCCCTTCAACAGTTTTCTTTTATGAAGCTCCATCAATCCTCTTTCTCCCATATGCCCTAATCGCATATACCACAGATATGTATCATCTGTATCAAATCCTACATCTGTAGTCACCAATGCTCCACCTGTAACAGTGCTCCCTATGAGTCTGCATAGGTTTCCTGTTAGTTGTCCCTTCATGACAACCATAACACCCTTAATAATTTTGAGAATTCCACCTTCAGGTATGTACTTGCAGCCATTTGAGTCAAGTGCCCCCAAAGATACTAAGTTTTTCCTTAATTCTGGTACATGTCTCACATCTGCTAAAGTTCTTACTATCTCATCAAACATCTTAATTTTAATAGTGTCTATCCCAATGGTCTTGCATATAGCATCATTCCCCATTAAGACAGACCCACCATTATATGGTTGATATGAATCAAATCAATCCTTATGTGGACACATGTGATATGAACATCCAGAATCTAAAATCCAAGAATCAGAAGATTGATTATTACCTGATGATATAGAGAGTACATCTCCATCATCTCCAGCTGAACTGTCAGCCACGCTAGCTTCCTCAGATGCCTTATCTATACCTTTCTTCTTCAAGTCCGCCTTCCTCTTTAAGCACTCTCTCTTCAGATGACCTTCCTTCTTATAATAGTAACAAGAGACCTTTTTGTCTTTGCCCCTTTTGATTTTGATCGACTCTTTTCAGATCCCTTCTGATTTGATATCCCTTTTTCCTGCTCCTTGTCACTTCCAAAAAGACCTTCTCCTTGAGATTTTGTACTATTGGCCTTTTTTCTTAAATCATTGGACATGAGGGTAGCCGTGACTTTATCCATCTCAAGGGTCTCCTTCCCGTACAAGAGAGTCATTACCAAGTGATCATATGATTTTGGGAGCGATGACAGCAACAGTAACGCCTTGTCTTCATCCTCAATTTTAACCTCCAGGTTTGCAAATTTACTTACAATCTGATTGAACATGTTAAGATGCTCTAATAGATCCGTTCCTTCCTCCATCTGTAGAGAATACAATTGTTTTTTCACGAACAACTTGTTCGTCAAGAATTTCGTCATGTAGATGCTTTCAAGTTTCGCCCATAACTGCGGTGCAGATTTAATACCCACAATATATTATAGGGCATCATTAGAAAGATTCAATTAAATAGCACTTATCGCCTTTTCTTCCATCTCCTCCCAATCTTCGTCAGTAATTTTTGCAAGTTTCTTCGACTTTACCAATGACGTTTTCACCAAACCCTGTTGTATCAGAAGATCCTTCATCTTTTGACGCCAGAGAGTGAAATTGTTCTTTCCATTGAACCGTTCGATATCATACTTGGCATTCGATCCCTTCCCTGCCATCGTGATAGTAAACCTTAGAAAACAAAAACCTAGAGCTCTGATACCAATTTGTAGAAACTCAACTCTAAAACGATGCAGAAGATAATGGAAAAATAAAACAAACAATGCACATAGATTTTACAAGGTTCGGCAAGGTTGCCTACGTCCCCGGTGAGATGAGATCTTGTTTTACTATCAATGGAGAATAGGGTTACATCGCTCGTCCTCACACCTCTCAGTATTGCTTGCATTACAGAGAAAGAAACCCTCGCTACAAATATATAGCGAAAAACCCTAATCCGAAAAGTACACAATTGCCCTCAAATAAAAAATTCGAGCAGGGGGCTGCACCCCCCCTACACCCTCTGCTATGCAAGGGAGCCTCATGCCCCCTTGCAACCCCAGGGCCCGCTAATCGGCTAGCGGGACCGTCATCTTGCCTATCGAGGCATTGCATCAATACTCGCTAGATTAAACTGCGACAGAATACAAGACATCGTATACCAACAGCCAACCAAAATTTAACTTCTTTATTATTGGTAATTTGATGCTTTTAAAAAATTTACTGTCATTTTTCATTTCAATTTCATTGTGTTGTATCTTACACTATTATTGCCTTTGTATAGGGTACTTATGACCAGTTAGCATTTCAAGGATTTTCATCTCAAGCTTCAACGAATATGGCAATGTCCCCTTATAATAGTGATGGATGATCAAATATTGTTTAATCTTGGAATCCTCCATTTTTTTTTTTTTTCTTTTTTGTTTGAAACACTTATGGTTCAAGGATTTAGACTTTTCTGTTTTATGAATATCATTTATGTTTATTTCAGAGTTACATTCATTGTTATATTGTTTAATTAACATGCATGGTTTATGCAGGTGAGCCTTTAGCTCAGATGGTAGAGCACATGGGGTTACACCCATGATATGGTGGTTCGAATCCACCAAGGCTGTAATTGTCCTTGCCAGTTCACTGCATTTTTGCATTTTGCATCATCATAACAAATTATGCTACATATAAGTACAAAATTGAATTTTTGGTAGCAATGATCTGCCCAATTAATTTTAAATATATTTAGTGAACATCCTTAGCCTCTAACTCTCTAAGCCATCATAAGAAACAACACTACTATCTCTGTTCTATTCTAATAAGATTTTGAAGTCGATTTGAGGACTTGAAGTCAAGGTTTCATCGAACCATCCAATTCTAGTTTGGAAGATTTGAGTAGTTGGCCATTTTCTTTATCAGACTACAATTGCTCCAGTTTCTCATTTCCATTTAAGTTTTCTTGTTTTGTTTTAGGCCTGCATACTGGCAGTGGGCAGAGGTAACAAAGTTGTTGAAGCCGTAATTGACAGCGATGGTAAGATGTTGTTGTGTCTCAATAGCTCATGATCCTCTTAAAGGGATGATTTACCGATTAATTATCCAGGATTGATGTTTAGGTGGCCACATAAACTGAATTTTCATGCCCAGTTTTCAAGGTCAACAATTAGATCAGCCAAATGTCTCTGTTTTCACCTAAAAGAGAACTGCAAAACCACAATTGATTTCTTTAAGATTTCAATCTTCTAAACAGAGGTGGAATAGATATTGAATGCAGAGCAAGTGCATTATTATTTAATAAAGGACTGACTTTAGACTTATGCTTCGGAGAATGGAAAATCTTTCCTCTAAACTTGAGGTTACAATGCAGAGCAAGTGCATTATTATTTATTGAATGAGATTAGGATTCTAGATTGAGTGCAGTACTGGTAGAGATGAATCACAAATGGAAATATAATGTAGGTAAATGCATATATCAATCCTGCATTGCAAATGTATTTTCATAATTTTTTAACAATATACGCTATAACGAATAGCGCAAAACACATCAATACAACATGACCAACAGACACAAGTGATTCATTAAACTTGTCCAGCCTTTTCAATATCAATCCCATACTCCGCATCATCTCCATCAAATGTTGCAATTCAATAGGATTTTGAGTCTCTCTTGGAACTTCAATTGGATCACACCAAGAGAAGAATCGAGATCCATTTTCTAACTTAGAGCATTTGTAATAGTCTGTGTTTGTTGTTATTAGACTCTGAAATCTTTACCGCTGCTCTTACTCCACAATTACACACCTTAAGTTCACAAGCTTTAATATTCTTGGTTGTTGTCATTCACGCTACAAGTTGACATTGTATCTGCAGAAAAATAAAAATTGGAAATATTGATTAGGTAAATGCATATTTGTTGTCATTCACGCTATAAGTTAACATTATACATTGGTGATAAAATGCAGGTATCACAACCCCCAAATCCCAATCTTTATCATAACATCTACAACCAGCAATAGACATAGATGGAAAGCAAAGAGAGAACAGTTCAGAGAGATCCTATTCACCCTCATTCCTCACTGTTCACGTCCTCTTTCTTTTCTCCTGTCCTTTTGGTTTTTTTCTAACCATTGAAATAAGTACCTATCTTGGAAACACCTTAAAAAAAAAAACCAGTGTCCATGGAAAGCCAAATAGTATGAAATCCAGTTTTTCTGTATCTCAACCCATTTAGCTCAGATTTTTAGCTCTTACGCTACTGTGACTACTGTGATTCAGAAGTAGTCCAAAAACATAAAAACACCACAGTTGATATACCAAAAATATAAGATGTCATAAATTCAATGAAAAAATCCAGAAGAACAAGTGAGAAATGTATTAGAGAGAAAAAAAAACAAAACCGGAGCTTTCAAACGAAACGCAGATGGAGATTTTTTTTTTTTCTTTTCTTACAAATTTTGGGAGAGGGAAAACGAAACCGGAGCTTTGGTACCTGAAATTTCTGAACAAAGCTCCGGTTCAGCACAGCACCTCCTCAAGCCCAAAATGCTTCGTTTCGTCCCACAGAGAGAGAGAGAGAGAGAGAGAGAAGAGAGTACCAGTTCGTTTGGGCGATTTGGGGGTTGTTCTTCGCGAGGGTTGTCGATGGACGGGAAACTCGATCCGAGGCCGGCTGTCGATCTAGGAGATCCGAGGCCGACGGGGAGAAGCTCTGCGATTTCATTTTCCCCTTTTTTTTTTCTCTTCTTCTGAGAGTGAAAGGGCAGAAAAGTAGTGGGTGCGGGTTTCTAAAATGAAAACCGTGGTATTTTGAAAAGCATTGTGGTTTTGAAATTTCAAAATTTCATTGTGTTAGTGACACGTATTGCAATCGTAAAATTATGGATGTTAATAGATTTGGCTCGTCTCTAATTCCAACCTCTTCAATTCTCATCCAATCCCATCTATGATTGCAATATGTGTTTTTTGCACGGTTTAACGGAAGATGTGACGTAAAATTTTGAAATCTCAATACCGTTATACCATAAGTGGTTTTAGGCAATACCACGATTTTTTTTTTTTTTTTAGAAACTCGCGCCCAATACCAACCTTATCTCTATCTGGGACGAGAGCTACTGGAGGCACTGAGACCACTTTTTCTTTAACAGAGCTACCGGAAGCTGTAGCAGATTCTCGCACTTAGGGCAACGAACTACTCGGACTTTTGTTCCTTCTGCCATGAAGAGAAACAGAGGCAGAAAAGTAGTAGAACTATGATACGGCCAAATTGACTGTTCAGTAGGAAAAGAATACACATCGCTCACCTAGACACATGTCACCCACCTGATAGAGGCTGCTAATACTCTACCACATCAACCTCGTGAAGAAAATATCCCCCAAGAAGGGGTAGGACGTATCAAAGTAGGACTCTAAAAGGAAAGGAGGTAGACTCAAGGAAGACTCCTCCTAGGAAAGTGGAAACCCTAAACCCTAAGAGCTATATAAGAAGGCCCGGAAGAAAGGGAAAGGTAAGCATTACTACCCACACCATTACTCCTATAACAGAAACTGTGCAGCCGATCCCTAACTTGAGCGTCGAAGGACTAACCCCGAACAAAGCTCCGAGCCTCTGCTATTTGTGCTTGTGTAGGATCAGCTTATACGGATTTTCGACAGCAACAAATTGCGCCGTCCGTGGGAACGACAGTAATGGTGGGGAGAACCTACAATAGTAAGAAGACGAGAGCAGCATCGAATATGAACATGGGGGAGGAGGAACCTTCAGAAGGGCTCCCTCCCTCGACGGAAAATGGACGAGAAAGGCTGAATGATGGTCGGGAAGGTTCCGTGAGGTACCAACATTCGATCGGATATTTGGTGCGCGGAGATAGTGATCCTCCCCCCCTCCTGGAGCGCAGGAATATGTGACAAGGGAGCAGTTCGAAGCCCTCCAGGACAAATATGACCGAATGGCCGAGGCAATGGAGGAGGTCTCCAAAGCTGTCTCTCAGAAGACCGGCGGAGCACCACAAGGCCCCCGCATCCAGCCCGTGAGAGCTCGAGACGAGGATCGGAGCAGTACGGGATCAATAAGGTCTGGTCATAATCCTCGAAACCGAGCAACGGGGGAAAGTCCCGCACCCAGGGGAAGGACGCAGCGTGCCGCCGGAGACCGATATAAGGAACCACAACAAGGAGACGAACAAAGACACGAGGACTCGGGGTTGAAGTAGATGATCCTGGACCTGAAAGATGAGATCAAGAAGGTGGCAGAAAATCAGACGGGAGCTCGCGAGCCAGACCTCACTAATGACACGGCTCTAGCTGATAAGGTCATGAGGGACCCGCTCCCGATCTATTTTCGCCTGCCAAAGTACGACACCTACGATGGGTCTGGGGACCCCGTCGATCATCTGGAAGGCTTCAAGGTGGTCATGCAGTTCCATCGAGTCTCAGAAAACATCATGTGTTGTGCCCTGCCATTGACATTCAGAGGAGCGACAAGGCTATGGTACAACTGTCTGCCGACGAAGTCGATCCACAGCTTCAGCGATCTAAGCTACTTCTTCATGAAGGGATTCTCCAGCAGCCAACCTCTTCAGAAGACTACGTTGAACTTGACCAACGTCAAGCAACATGAAGGAGAATCATTGCGGAACTACATGAAGCGCTTCCAACAAGAGAAGATCACGATCAGAGGTTTGGACCCAAAAGAAGAGTTCATAGCCCTGCTGGGAGGCGTCAAGGATAAGGAGCTGAAAAGGTCTTTGGCGAAGCATACACCGAGGAACCTAGCCGAGCTGAGAGCTCAGTGCGATAAGTACATCCAAATAGAAGAAACCCTCCAAGCCGATGAAGAAGCTGAAAGGAAGATGGTAAGGAAGAGGCTCTCAAGGGTCGACGACAAACCCTCCGAAGAAGGAAAAAGACGAAAGTCTGAGCACGGTCGGGCACCCAGTCCACCAAGGAAGTTTGAGAAATTCGCACCCCTGTACCGGAGACGAACGGAGGTACTGATGCAGATAAAGGACTCCCCGAATGCCAGGGCCATGAAGTGGCCAGGGAAGATGGGACGACACCCTGAGAGACGCAATATGGATAGATATTGCCACTTCCACAGAGACCACGGTCACGACACCGAAGATTGTTGGCATCTCAAGGGGGAGATAGAAGGAATGATCCGAAGAGGATATCTAGGCCGATTCGTAGACCGCGAAAAGGAGGATGCCCAAGACGGTAATTGTCACACCCCGTTCACACTGAACCGGAGCGGTGACCGAGTTAACACCGGTTAACCCAAACCTGCCAGGATCATCAGATACTGTATTCCACCACAGCATACACACACTAACATAAGTTCATCAGATCAGCGGAAGACTAAGTTTTACCTGTGAATAACTTCCATATACTCGATACCCAAATGGTGATACAATAATTATATACATTTGAGCCCGAAGGCATGATACATACACAAAAAGAATAAAGTTCAAATATCAAGTATATACAGGAATTCATCAAAATCATCAGAGTACACAGCTCGGCTCGGTATCAAGGCTGGAGCTCAGCTCGGCATCAAGGGTTGTGCCCAGCTCGGCATCACATAGAAGAGCTCAGCTCGGCC